>NW_007727602.1:41226-82128 GCF_000696425.1 Galeopterus variegatus | reverse complement strand
ATATATATATATATATATATATATATATATATATATAAGAGTGTTTCTAATGTCATACAGTCAAATCTGTATAAAATAAAAGAAAATTTCTTTGATGTTTTATAACCTTAAAGAAGAAGTAACATATCATATTTGAAACTAATGGTATACTTACTTTTACAGACATGGTATTCTTACTTTTAAAGGCCTTCCTGAATTACTATTCTGTAACTTATTAATAGAAGTTACCATTGTCTTTGGGCATTTTCTGTCTTAAAAAACTCTAAGGCATATAATTTCCCAAGAAATTGAATTGCTAAATTTATCTACCTCCTTATTATTAGGTCCTACTATTTTTGTTTTAAAACTATTCAATGTTCAGGATTTTTTTCTCTCTTCCTTGTATTAAAATGTCTGCTGTGCAAATATCTACATTTCATCCTTAGTGTTCCAAAGTAGCCTGGAAGCAAATCCAATATATATATATATATATATATATAGAGAGAGAGAGAGAGAGAGAGAGAGAGAGAGAGAGAGAGAGAGAGGGAGAGAGGATACATAGTCTCCGTTTGCACTTTCAACTCTATTTTAACAAAGGTCCTGGGCTACAAACTGCTACTTTCCTGAAGGAGCATGAGCCCTGTCCTTTGAGTGGGTTTTGAGATATTATTGTGCATCTCACAATGCTCCTAAAGTGGCAAAGACTTCAGCACTGGAGCTTTCTGGGTGTTTGTGCTGCTTATGCTTAGTATTAACACAGGAATAGACCTTTCTCTGAACTGAAGACCTTTCGCTTCGTATATAACCTAACAGCTTGCTTAGAGTTATATAAACTTTAAGAGAAGATACTTCAAAGGAAAAGGGTCAACATTCCATGCCTAGAAGCCTACTCTTTTGCCTATTGAATCTACACAACCTTCCACTTTTTAAAATTATGTACAGCCATCAGCTACATTCTTACAGACAAGGTTTTTCTAGTTTAGGGGGTCAGATATGTGCCAATTATTTTTTTCTTTTAACTGTTACTTTATGCATTTAAGTTAAAAGTCTACTTCTCACAACAATACCTTGAACACCTCCTTGCCTCTCACTATCACTGACCCTGTCAGTATAAGTACAATGAACTTAATTTCAGATCTTAAAAATGCAACTATTATAAATTACTCTGACATTCTTTATCCTTAATTCCTTTATTGGCCTCATTGATCCTTTATCAAACCATTTTTTAAAAAACTCAAATTTATTGTAATTTATGGTCATATGACATACTTTGGGTTTTTGACTTGTATTTTATGGAGATAGGCAGTCACTGTCCTTCTGGAATTTTCCAGTGTAGCACAGCAATGAATGTATGGATCTGAACACCCATAAAACCTTGTCAAAATAGTAATCTCTAAAGAGGAAAAACAAAAAAAAAAATTAGTGAAGAGTCTTCTCTAAACATGATAAAAATCTAGAATAATTTAATGGATTGTAATTACAAAATGAAATTAATAGTCAGTATGTATTTTATGCCCTCCTGATTAATAATAAAACTATGCTTCAATATCCAATATGTATTTAGTGAGAATCTGAGTGTCAGGACAGTTTTAGGAACATAAAGAGGTATCAGACATATCAGGTACCCAGGTAGGCTACATTCAGCTATACCAATTCCTAAATGTCCTGTATTTTAAAATTTGGACTATTGTCCCGTATTTTGAGAATATATTACTATGCACTATGAAGAAAAGATATTCTGACTCTATAACACTTTGTGCTTGCCTCTCTATATAAATTCATGTTTGAAAATTGGCCCAAAGCATGGTGAACTTCCATTCCTTCATGGTTCACTACACATATTTAGACATAGACTTCAACTTGCTCCTTTAAAAACACTAGCAAGTGATTGATAACTGGAAAAAAATAACCATATCCATAGGAATAAATCAAACACATCAACATCCTGCATGTTCAGTTGGCCAGTTACTTGAGCAATTACGTGTAGCAAGAGCATCTATACATTTCATTGAGCCCCCAAAATTCAAATTGACATCAGAAAGATTGTAATTAATTTCTTATAAACTACCCTCTTGTCAACATAATTATATTTTATTAACATGAAAGGTAACCATTTATTGTATTGAATAAAACCTATAAATTAAAATGTTCTCTGATTCATTTTTTTTTCCTTTTCTAAGAGTTATTATTAGAAAAAGAAATAAAAGGTTTTACCCCAGGATGCATTCTTAACTGCGTCTATAGGTAATTCATGGAAGAATCCGTGATGTTTATGGAAAAAAGGTGATGTATATGTGGTAACATAAAACCTCATAATGTACTGTTTCAGAATTCAAAGGCTCTGCTAGTATTAGGAAAAGCATTTTACAGTCAGTATAGTTCATACTTGCAACCTTCAAAATGTGTTCTTATTTATTGCTGCTGAGTTAAGAACAGAGTAGCAGAGTAGAAAATGATGACACCAGGGTCATGGCAGGTAACTTAGCCTCATTTGAAGGAAAAACCCATTTGCTCCTCAGTGAAATGTAAAATTTATCATTTTTATATTGCATAGTATTTAAATGATCTTGACATTAAACTGCTATCTCCAGAAAATAATTTCCTGAAAACATTATTTCTTTATATCTAAGAATTATCATAAAAGGGAATGCCATTTTAATTTTTATAGTGTGTGTAATTTATATTGCAAAGGCATTTGTAGTGAGGGAACAAGAAATGGAAACATTTTTGGTCAATAATGGAAATACCTTACAAAAATTCAAATTGTAAATCTGCTATAATCTTATTTATGTAAATATGTTTGATTTCCATATTGAAAATGTGTGATAATAGCTTGAGAAGAAAGATTGTTAATTAATCTAGTTCAGGCATAAATCTCTGGTGGATGAAATCTAAATTTTATTTCCACTGTTATCTTAAATAGTCAAATTTTAACTATTATGCTTTCCCATTCTCTACTTTGTATTATCAAACTGTGTTCTAGCAACCGACAGCTAAATAGCAAATGATTTTCAATAGGTTCTATTAAAAAGGTTTCCAACAGGTTTGATAACCCTGTAATGTATATGTGCAATAGTAAGAGCAACTGAAATGCATATATACATTTTTTTTAAAAAGTTATTTTATGATGGAAAATTCTCAGTAGGCAGAGAGCACTGTTTGAAGCTATGTGTTGTACTGAACCCGAAAAGAACAGAAGATAACAAATGCCGAGTCTAAAACATGAATTTCGCAGGAATGTGTCAAATCCAAAAGAATCTAAGGTCAAAATGCTCCTCACTGTAATTTTTAAGCTTTACCTTTGAAAATCGAACACGAATACTTTTAATTAAAACTAAAAATTTATAGTGGACCATACCTTCTGTATCATTAAATGAATGTACCCTGAGGACAGGAAATTGTCTGTTTATAGATTTACAGGGCTAACTCTCTTCTACAATATCAAATCCTTTTGCCTCCAATTCATTCTATTTCCACCACCTATTAGTCTAATTCTTTATTGGCGTGAGGTTGGCAGTTAATGCCATCACCAAGCCTGGGCTTCCAAAAGTATTCTGGTCTTCCTGGTTTGCCTGAGCGGTGTTTGAATAGTTTTTTTCCCCCTTGCATCAGAAGATGCAAGACTGGAATTTTCAAAGGAATATTTGATAAGAAATAAACCACAGTGTGTGTGCATGTGTGCACACTTGTGTTATAAGAATGAAGAGAAGAAACTATCAGGGAACCATGCATTTAATGCTTAATGTAAGCTGTTTGACAAATGACACCTTATGCTTTTCTTCAATTATCAGTGCAAAGATCTAATTTGCCCCTCAGTCCCCATTGGTTAGAATAAAATGTTGCTCTGTTTGCTCGTCCAAATTTCACACCCCATTTTGCATATATACAAAAAATATATATAATGTTATACCTGTTTATCCATTTTAAAAAGATACAACGCGGAATCTTATCAAAATAATAATTTTTTAAAAAAATACTTGACACATCAATAGTTAGGCAACTTAGATAGAAATTTATCTAAAAGTAATAACAAAATGACATAAAGAAGAAGAATTCTTCTTTTTTTAAGGGCATTAAAGGACATACACACCATTGTGAGGATAAGGTTGTATCTACTAAGCCTGAGAACAAATTTCTAGAATTCTTCCTTGCTAAGTTCATATTGACTGTCAGATGAGGAAAAGAAATCCACAAGTAAATTAAATTATTTACTCCAAATGTTGAAATACTTTTATTCCACTTCCAATTCTCTGACAAGATAGAGGCAATTTTTAATTATATTAAACATCTATGTTACAAATTTGGTATATTTTTATTACAGGCGCTGAAGTATATTAAGACATGCTAAATGTAGTAGCCATGACTGGAATTTTTGTAAATACTAAGTGGGCAACTTCTGGTATGTTTTAGATGCAGCCCTTTCAGAGAATGATGAGATAATTCAGATGAGTTTATTATTTGTTCACTTCAGTAGTACCAAGTGAAGACAGGCTGTGTTTGTACTTTGAATATGTAAGACATGGTAAAAAATAATTGTGATGGACCTTCATTGAATAACAAAAAATCTTTTTGTATGCATCACTAGTAATGTATCAATTTTTTTTATTATTATGCCAATTGATTTATTTCTTTCCATGGCTAATATCTTGAGAATCTTAGGCAATTGCTACCCAAGTGTCCTATCTATCCAACAGATGAAAGATTTCAGTTTTGGTATTGTCATTTCCGAGTAATTAAAGCTAATACAATTTCAAGAAATAGGAAAATAGACCTTATCTTACATCACTTCCTACATCATTTTTACATCTTGACATTAAAGACTGAAGGCATCTGTGGTTACAGCAATGTGAAATAAAGTTCTGTCTTATTATGACTGACAGTAAATATTAACCTTTTTCTTGTGTGATTAGACTAATGGAAAATGGAATTCCTAAAATAAGAGGATATGTTTATTTCTATTACATAAAGAGACATATTGTGTCTCTTTAGACTGAAATCTTGAAAACTAGTAGTTTTATTCTGTGAATTTATGGTAAAGGTTTTACATTTTTGTGTGTAATAAGTTCGTAAGTTAAATATACATTTCTGTTTTAAAATAGACTATTTAAATTTTCCTTTTTGTAATTTGTAAACATTATTTAATAATTGGCATTGGTAATTTAAATAAAAATAATTTGAATAATAAAGACCCTCTAAAAAATTCCTTCTTTTTCTTTTTCTTTTCTTTTCTTTTGTGAAGATATAATTCAAATTTGGAAGAAAAAAGCAAGTGAAATGATTTTATTTATAACAATAACCCCATGTCTTTCTAGAGTCAGTACATAATCAAACTAACTTCCTATATTTTTATACTCATCATTGAAAGCCTATACAATGTGAATTGTTATTCTGAATCATAGTTCAAAAATAACAGAAATAACCTCAATCATCTTAATAAGATGATTATATTTATTAGCCAACCCTGTAATACCTTGCTTTCCTAGTGTCCTTTGCTTTTTACAAATCACTTCTACTTATGTTTTCTAATTTAATTCACACAAATTATTTGAATAGGTATTGCTATTCCTTACACACAAAAAGAAACTAAACCCAAATGCCCTAGGCTATTTGTCTAAGGTCATAGCACCACGATCACACACCTAAGGTCATAGACTCAAAACTTAAAATCCAGTCCTCTGACTTCAAATTCAAAGTTCTATCTCCTTGCTGTTTGGCCGAACAAGGAATTACAGTACATGTGTTGGGAGACATTTTAGAGAAAAAATAAATTTTATGAGTCAAAATATTTTAAATGTTTTTAACTCAAAGTAAATATTAAGAAATCAATTAATTACAGTTCTCCTTTCACCGAATATTCTGCTTAATGAAAAGTTGGCTATATTTAAATGACCCAATCTTATATCTGATATCTAGTGTAAATAGTCAAATATTTATGAGGAGTTTTTACAATAAATACCTTGAAAGAATAAATGTCATTCAAAGTTCTTAAAACACTAATATGTGGCTTACCTTTTCAAAGGAAAAATATCATCTCAGTTTTGAGAGGAAAAAATAACAATGTGCAAATGTGCTAGAATTCAGATAGCTGAAAAAAAACCAAAAAATGAGAAAGCCATTTACAGTTCATATCTAGGCAAATGCCAATTTAATTTATTTTTAAAGTGCATTTTTAGATATTTTAAAAATACGTAATTTTTCTTACTCTGAGTTTTTCAGAACACTTAAATTACTGTTCGTCATTTTGAGTCAAAGCATTTTTCTTCAGACTCTAAAGGTCCAGAAATCATGTACTGCATCAAATAAACTGAAGCTTGTAGAGTACCCTGTGCAGATGACAAATGTGTTCAATGATTGTGATATTTTGCTCATTTTCAAAGCAAACATGGGAGGCCCTGCCTCGTTATCAGGCAGAGCAGTGAAATGATAGAATATGGACCAACCGTGCCCGTAGTTATATGACAGCTGAGAGATAAATCCATGTAATTCTGAATGAAACGGGTACATTAGAGTTGTTTGAATTTGGAATTATTTTTAAAGTAATGTCAAAATGGAAAAAAAAATATAAATATAAAAGCAATGTCAAGGAAGTTGTTTAATTTATTTAACTTAAACTCGTTTCCATAAAATTATTGCTTTTGTTTTATGGTGAATTAATTTGCTTTATCGTTTTTTTTCCCAATAAAATCACAGCTAGAAAAACAAACAAGAAATGCAGTATCACGTTATGTAAGCATATATGGCATAAATAAGTTTTGAAGTTACATTTCAAAACATTTTAGAAAGTTATTTTTAAATTGTGTGAAAATCTTATTTGTGTCTCCTCCTTTGCTTCATCTGTTCTTGGCAATATACCAGTTGTGGTCACACATCCACTCTTCTAGTCACCTAAAGGTTTCTTCTGCATAACTCCATTCTATTTGTTTATAAAAGAGACAACCATGGGAAAATAAAATTGCTCTTTAGTCAAAATACAACGTTAAATTATTATTCGTGATGCTCTAATTTTAGGAAATATTTTTTTTAAAAGACAACAAATCCCTGTTTTCTCATATTTTGAGAAATAACAATGTACTCCTACATATTAATTTTTAAAACAAACACATTAAAATAAAGTCCAGGGATAGTTTATGTGACTTATTAAAAACTTTATATTTGGGATGGACTTTGTTGATTTTTGTCCCCTTTTCTTGATACAAAAATAAGCAGGACTTTTCTCCTTGTAAATGGAATATTTCCAGGTAAAGAGACATTCCATTTATAGAATTATCTGCATATTATTTTTATTAATACTGTAATATAGCAAAGAAAATGTTCATTATTGAAAATTATATTTGAATTGTATTTGAATAGGTGCTATCAATATATTATGCTATGGAAGTATATATGGAAATTAACATAACAGAAAAGAAGCAATGTTGAAGATTCTTAAATTTTGCCAAACAATGAAGGCAGCACTTGAGTACAAGAAAGAATTGATAGGTAAAATTAGGAAAGTCAGGAATGTTAGCATTTGGGTTCTCACTTATTCTGGTACTTGACTATTTATATTTTTATACCTTACATTAATTAGTAAATATCAACCAATTAAAGAGGACATAGAGTGAATGTTGGTTAGTAAAGAAACCATTAGTTATCACCCTAGGGTACCCAGGCAAAAAATTTTATCCAATAGAAAGTCAGAACCAACTATTTATTTTTTATTGTTGATTCTAATTTTTTATTGAATATGATAAAATGTATTCTTGCAAACAATATTAGCAATATTCATAAATATGATCATTTCAATTTACATTAGCATTCAATGAAAACAGAATAGAGTAAATGAGGTTATAAATACTTAAAGAAGCTTTGTGGTTTTAAGGTTTTTCCAAATAAATTTTTGGTGATAACCAACTAAAATTTAGAGGGCCCCTTCCTTATACGTACGAGTATAATTATTCCCCAACACGATCAGGTTTCTGCTGTTGTTCTGACATAACTGTTAATTACATCCTTCCAAAAGTACTCAATTACAATCATATGAATACTCTATTTATAGGGTATATTTCAATGTTTATTGAATTTCATGTTTTTCATCTGTCACCGTGCATTTTTTTCTTATGTAATTTTATTGGCGTTATCTATGTAGGAACGTTGTCTCATGTTAAAAATAGAAATTTTTCCACAGAAACAAGCACAGGTGTTAAGTTGCCAATTAAAGTGAAGTAAACTGTCAAATGAAAAATTTTAATTATACTTCCTTCCTTTTGACTTTATGTCTTTTCATTCTACTAGAGTACCAACAACGTCAATTTGGGCATGCTGTTCTAAATGATTCAGCCTCAGAGTTCCCTGAGGCTTCTGTGTGGCTTGTCCGTCATCAGGAATGTGGTCACATCCTTACATGTCTATTGGGTTGCTGCTGTGACAAAATTAAATGCTTAGATTTCTTCTAGCAGGAATGAAAGAAAATGTCATCTGAGCATATCCCTGGAGGAGCTGTAATTTCTCCTGGTAAAATAGAATATAATGTTTCATTTTTCATGGAAACTGACATTTAAATACTTATGACAAGTTTTATTTCATGAAGAAATAAATCCTCACATGTAACAACACAGCAGTAAGATTGAAATGTTTACTGCCTAGAAATGCCATAAGTTGGAGATTTTAGTGTTTTTTGGAGTAGCAGTATTTGTTAAATATATCAAGAAACCAACTTTTGTTTGTAAAATTTGCTAACATGGGGAAATTGGAGTTATTCTAAATTCTAAAGGACACTAAGTTGACTTAATTGTGTAATATCACTTTTGTAGCAATTTAAAAAATAAAGAAGCAGTAAGTTAGTTGGGCTTACTTTTAAGTGGAAAGAAAAAATTAACTTCTAGTTCCTTAATTTAATTTTACTTTTTTATGTAAAAGACAATGATACATGATTCCTTGTTCAGAATTGTGTTTAACTGCCTGAAATGAAGCACCTGAAAGTGCATCTCCTTAATTTTAAATTATGGAAAAAAGTTTAACATTTTAAAAGTAACATAGCCAAATATATTTGTTTTATAATATGGTTTCAATTCATTTGCTTTATGCCATATAATTATTTTATTTAAATTTAAATTAAAAAGTCTCCATTATAGCAGTAAATTTAAAGGCCAGCCAAAACATGACTTCAAATTCCTAAAACATACAATCTTGTATTTTACATTTTTGCATCTATTTCATAAAGTAAAGTGCGTACTGTATAGTGTTCCTCCCATAATTGCTTGTATATAGCAATGTCTCAGGCATAAAGTTGTTCTCTTGGTGACCTTGAGGTTTATATACTTAAAACATAAGAAAGTAAAAACAAGTACTAGACATGGCTGTATTACAACAGACAAGAAAATGAGGTGACACATTAAGCCATCATTCCCATTGAGGACTATATTGACATGCTGCATTATTTTAATCTTAATTAAAAATAATTTTGCTGTGTGTGTGCTTTCTTAGCCTTTAATTAACATAAGCTCTTCATAACCAAAGTGGCAGCATAATAATGCATTCATAATTTATAGTATAAATGGTGGCCCTAGGGAAAATGCATTGCTGTAATTCCCTTGTAGGTCTCTGCTGATGTCACACTGCTGATGAAAACGCCAATCAACCAGAGGATGAACAGGGAGAAAGAAAGCATTAGATATGGTTTATATTTCTAAAAGCACAATTTTTTGTTTGTTTTACAATCATGCATATCAAGAATGCATTTTTTTTTCTAACTCGTGTGTGTGTGTGTGTATGTGTGTTTGTGTGTGTAGTTTTCATTTTTTGTATGGTATACAGTGACAGTTCCCATTTGGGTAATCTGCAGGTGACAGCCAAGTAAGTTTAGACACTGTAGTCTTTAATTATAATTCCAACTAAATAGCCTGAAAGTAGTTAAAGAGAAATGGATGATGGTTATGGTAAAGCAATGATAGGCTCTTCAGAGTTAATGTTAATTTTCTTCTCTTCCATGATTATCTTTATTCAGTCTGTGCTTGATGATCTGCATTTTTGTAAGGGATCAGTGGGGCTGAAAATTTAAAATAACAGACAACTCCCTAAATAATTTATATATAACCTTGGAAAAGTTTATAAAACTTGGGCAGGGAATAGATTCACATTCTTGATTAATTCTTCCTTTAGCTAAAACTGCAGTGAGAGGTGGCCCAAAGGAATTCCAGGTAAAAAAGGAAAGTCCTAGAATTATCAATTCAGATCATGCATATGTCGCTTGGCCTCAGGTCATTCTGCTTGTTTCTCTAACTAAAAATCTAGTTCCTGCTTGTTCTTCATTATTTTGCTGCTTTATCCTAACCTGAGACCAAATACATGATTATAGGCCAGGAACTCATGGGTCATGTTTAAATAGCAGAGGAAATAGTCGAACAACCCAGTTGAAATATTTTACACAAAATATAACATACATTCTTTAAAAAAAAGAAATTTTAGAATGTCTTTTTGGTTCCTAACAGAAAAGCACTCTCAATAAAACCCTGATATCTGCCACATCACACTTTCACTGATCAGTACAGGAATATTTTAGAGCTGCCTCTTGCAAGCTATTATGAAATAATTTATCTCTTTAGGAAATAGAGGGTTTGGGTTTTTTGTTTTGTTTTGTTTTGTTTCTCTGTTTTAGTTTAAATAAAATTTTGGAAAATGTTCTCTAATTTAAGAGATTTTCTCCATTATTTTCTTCCAGGAATAAAATGGTTGTTGATTTTATTTCTGGCTTTAATTTTTACTATGTGCTTATTTTAGCATATCACGTTTCCCCAGAGAGGTAAAAATGCTATTTTTCCTATATATACTTTATAGGAAAACAGATGATTTTCTTTATATATTTGTGAAAAGCTAATAATTAGGTCTGATGTCTGAAAAAGTTTATATATTATGTCATCCAAACATTTATTAGTTAGAAATTTATTTAAATGTTATTTTCTTCGACTCTCAACCTGGCAATCAATGAAGTTAGTTCCTCTGGTTACTAGAGATGGGAAAGAAGGGGGAGAGGGTATAGTGAAAGATTGGTTAATGGACAGAAGAACTACATAGGAAAAATAAGTTCTATTGATATATAATCAAGCTAGACATTTATAATTAAGAAGAATTTACTGTATGCATGTTATTGAATGGCTAGAAGAGTGGAAATCGAATGTCTTCATCACAAAGAAATGATTAAGTTTGGTAATGAGGAATATGCTAATTACACTGATTTGATCATCACACATTGTGTACATGTATTTCAATTGAAATTCCACTCCGTACCCCACAAATTTGTATAATCAATATGTTTCAATAAAAAAGATAAAAAAGGAATTATTTTCACCAATAACTGTATATTTATTAAACAGAGACTAGTTACCACACATTATTACTAATGCAATCAGTAGGATAATAATAATTGTTTTATTATGATTATGAAATTTATGAAGTATCTTCCCAATAATCTACTCTCTTTGAAATGTGTTTTCAGTCTGAAATATTGTGAATTATAACTAAAATTCCTTTTATTAAGTAATAAAATTATTTTGGATTGTACATATTTAGAGGTGACATTTGGTTATTGAAAACCTCTATATGCTAAGAGGAAAAAGAAATAAAAAAAAATTGAATGGAGACTTCAAAGTCATCTTACTCATGAGAGGCTTTCTTTCTGAACCATTTAAAACACAGGTCATTTAACTCTTCTCCTGTTCAACTATTGCTACTCTCACTATTTTGCCAAATTGCCCAAACTTTTGTTGTACACTCTGGACTTAGAAATTCTCCCTAAAATTGAAGAAAAATCTACTCTTAGTAGCCTTTAACCATTTCTCCTGGTTACATATATCCTGAGGAAAAAAGTGGAATATACCTCCTGGTTCAGAGCAGCATGATGAAACCTTCGCATCCTGCTTCATCCAGAGGTGAATTATCCCTTCGTCCAGCTTATCCGCGCTGAGGACACCACCCGCCCATTAGTCACTTAGCAACCGACTAGATTAAACTGTTGCGGGATTGCAGTGCTTGTGTTCAAGCAACCCTTATTTTACTTCATAACGGCCCCAAAGCAAACGAACAGTTATGCTGCCATATCGTTATATTTTTTTTCTATTTTACTATTAGTGTTGTTAATCTCTTACTGTGCAAAATTTATAAATTAAGCTTTACCATAGATATGCATGTGCAGACGTCTCTGCCTTCACGAAGCATCAATTTACTATTTTTCAGCTTCAGGATGGGCTTATTTGGGTATTAAGTGCATCTTCGATTTACAGTATTTTTGACTTACCATAAGTGTGTGGGAATGTAACCCTACCATAAATTGAGGAGCATTTGTATACGGGGGTGCGGGGGGGGGGGAATTACCGCTATCTGCGGTTTCAGGTATCCACTGGGGATCTTGGAAGGTATCCCCCATGGATAAGGGAGGACTACTATAGATTTCATGTTTTAATGAAGCTAATAACTTAAGACACTTGACATACTTCCCCTCACTACTATCAGCATTGGAATATTCCAATCTCATTAAGCTGTATGTATTCATAAATCTCTTTTAAGAACTTCCCTAACTGGACCCACTTTCATATCACTTTTTTATTCTGGCATTTTACAAGAAAACTTAATGATCAGCCTTTTATGTCAAAGACTCATTAAAATAAAAAGAGGCCTCTCCTTAAGTTTGCATTGGTGCAATTATTCACATTTTTTGCTAAAATTTTTGTACAGTTACTGGTGAATTGCTTTGTTTTATTATCTTTCAACTAATATTTCTTCATCTTATTCACAAAGCTATAGAGACAATTTATAAAATTATTTATAAAAACCTGAGTACTATAGTTCTCTTTAGACATTTGCTTAAAATATTAACTTAGTGTAGGTCCAAGCAAAAGGTAAAACAATAATTTGGAATTGTCTTACTCCTGGAATAATCTGACACCAAGTAATTACTGATTAATTTAAAAGTATCTGAAATCCATCATTTTCTCATTTTACAAATTGTAAAATCCCATCACTTGAAATCTCTCCCACAATAAGTTATTTTTTCTTAGCTTCTGAAAGACTTTCAGTAATTGCCTTAATAATTCTTACAACATCCTGTGATGCAATCTGTATGGACTAGAAAACTGAAAATATGAGAAGTACCTGGGGTCTCTCCTAGCTATGTGGATTGAATTTATCATTTTTAAATGATTTACCCTGCTATTTCTACCTTAAAATTCTGTTAGAGAAAATTGAAGTGAAACAGGAATTAGACAATTCTGTCTTTTTTCTGTTATCTGTAAATCCCACACCCTCTTCTGCAATCTGTGTGACCTGCAATTTCTGTATTCATTTATTCATTGTACTTTGGGTGTTTTATTTATTAAAGTTCAAGGCATCCAAAAGTAAATAAGACCTGGGGATGCTTGCTATATCCACTAATCTTTTATTTATTTTTTTGTCTTTTTTGTGACCGGTAAGGGGATCGCAACCCTAGGTGTGGTGTCTTCCGCACCGTGCTCAGCCAGTGAGCGACCGGCCATCCCTATATAGGATCCGAACCCACAGCGGGAGCGTTGCTGCGCTCCCAGCGCCCCACTCTCCCGAGTGTGCCACGGGGTCGGCCCTCCACTAATCTTTTGTACATGCTCTTATGAAATTACATTTTACCATACTTTAATCATATTTTTTATATCACAGAAGGATTTGCTGTCTTTAGAATTAAATCTTAGGTTTTAGAGTCCCCTGTATCATTTGGGCTAGATTCTTTTTTGTTTTGTTTTTTTGTACCTTCTTGGCTTCACTCAGCTGTGTGGGTCAAAACAGAGAATGAGAAGACCCAGGTCTATATATTCAGCACCTTTATTATTTTAAGTCAAAATAGGGAATGTCTCCAGAACATCTATTTTGGCTATTAAGACAATCAATTTTACTGTAACCAGAAATCATTTAAAAACATGTGCATCTGGTAGACAGAAGGGAGCAGAGCAAACAAGCATGCCCAAAGATACATTAGTGTGAAATCCTCACTCATGTGCATATGAGGAATCTGAAAGCATTTCAGTATTGAATAGAATAAGAGGAGAAATTGGTACAAAAAGCAGCTAAATTATTTTTGTAGAGCTAAGGCTGGATCTGGAGCTCACAGACCCCTCAAGCCCATTGTCCAGACTCGGTCACAAACCCTTCACATGCAGGTCTATGAGCTAGGTAACTGGCTAACAGGTCCTTGGAAGCCGTAGGTTGAAGAGCATGGCTGCGTGCAGTGGATGCCCGAGGCACTCAATGCCAGCCAAGTCATGGTGCCATGCATGCAACACTAACTCCACCTACACACAAATCTTTTACAAAGAATTGCTGCACCACCCCCAACCGGACCTAAGGTAAGGGGAGCCTGATTAAATTATTCTATTTTCCCAATAATTTTACTCTATTATCTCCTCTATTCTGGAAAAATAATACATAGAGAATCCTAAAATATTATAAACTTTTATGTCTACATACTAAAAGAATGAGCTTTCATTGAATACAAAAAATATATATTTGGAAGATATTAGAAAAGCAAAAATAGCTTGTTTAAAAAACTATTGCAATTTTTTAAAGCTTTGTAATTTTCATCAGTTTACGATTATTTATTAAATAAGGAGTACAACCTCAAAAATTATTTTTTCAAAGAACAATTGGGATTTGCAAAAAATCTAACATTTTTATATTAAATCTTCTATTTTTCTAAGAGGGAATAGAAAGAAAGTCATGGAACTGCAGGACAGATGACAGAGTGGCCAAGATAATTTGCTTTTAAATATTATCTTTTCTGAAGTTGAGCTCAACTTTTAGAAAAAAATCAACAATCTGTCTACCTATCTTCTATCTATATGCGTTTGTATGTGTCTGTATTTATAGATACAATCTATCTTAATTATTTGTATGTTCCATATTTGTGAAATTGCCTCCTCACTAAAATTTATCTGTGATCCCGAAATCAATACCTGGGGCACTTTCATGGTCATTCACAGACATGCACAGAGTAGAGAAAAATTCTAGTCCCCAGCAGCACGTGTTCCCAGCCAAGGTTGAAAAAGTCAGCACTCTGCCTTTCATTCCAGCTCTCAAACTGCAAACATGTGTCCTTTTCATGGTCTATTTAGTACAAGGGTTTTTTTTTGCATTTTTGTGGGGGTTTTTGTTGGTGATATCACTGCTAAAAATGGCCCTCAAGCATTGTGCTGAAATGCTGTCTGGAATTCCTACTTGCAAAATGGTTGTGATGTTCCTTGCAAAGAAAAAAAAATGTTAGATAAGCTTCCTTCAGGCATGAGTTACAGTGCTGTTGGCCATAAGTTCAGTGTTAATGAATCTATAATGTAGTAAGAGGGAATTCATGAAATGTACGTGAAGCTATTCTGGAAAGGGCAAAGTAATGGCCATAGTGCATAAGGAAGCTATGGTAAAGACAGAAAAATGGCTACATTTGCAGGTTCGTGAGACTTCAACTGATTAAATAAAAGCCTGTGGATAGCATTGCTGTGAGGTTGAAAGCCAAAGAAATGTCTGGTCATGTACTCAGAGTTAGAAAAATGTTAAACCCTTCACAGGTAATAGTTTGTTTTAAACAAATACTGTGTATACTTATAAGAAATAAGTATTAAATAAAGTGCCTTTAAACAGAAACAATTATAAAACAAGGTCAATAGATTAACAAAAATGTTGTGACCAGAGGTTCACAGTAATCTAACCCCATATTTTCCCAAGGAGCAATGATTCAGTATTCACTAATTCAGCGTTTACTGTGACATTATAAGACATAATAACTGTGAATAATGAGAATTGAATATATATATATATATATTTTTTTACTCAGAGTAAACTTTATTGACCTTTCTGACAGTCTAACTTTAAAAGAAATAATGTTAATAACTGATATTTACACAATGGTTTTTATGTTAAGAACTTAAAGTATTTATGTATATTATATTCAGGAAACCAGATTTTTGTTGATTTTAAAATGTTGTTCATTCTATACAGCAATAACATTGATATATGTATATTCAGAACCAATTCTGAGTTCATAGTACCCGCACGAGTATATTTGACTATAGTCAGAACTCTCATATGTATACATTTTAATCATGTCACAGATTTTGGAATGTTCTGGTTTCTTCCTAAAACAACAAAAACATTAACAATATTCACAACAATGACAAAAACAAAACATACTGTTGTTCTCCGAAGACACAGTGTAATGGACAGAGTGTCAAAAATAATTAAAACTAATGAGGGAACATTCTCACAGGAAGTTTGATTTCTTCTTAGTGAGTCTCACAACCTGCCAATGTTTTGTTTTCTAGGCATCATGATTTTTAACTTATCTGTGGCAAATAAGTCAAGTATTCAAGAATCTCCTATTGGTTAAGTTGCTCTAAAGCTCCCTTGGTAGATTTATTGTTTTGAGACAAGAATTGTTTCAATTTTAAACTCTGACATTCTTATTGTCAGCTTTGACAGCCTTCACAATAAAAATTCACCTTGTCTGTGTGTGAAAGTTTGACATTAATTTTAGTTTAATTATTTGTATAATTCTAATCAATTAATTAATATTAATATATTATTAAGTAATATGTTGATAGTTTAATTTTAAAATTTTATGTATTTTAAATGCTTAGGTTAAATATATTAAGTCAAATACTTCTAAAAAAAACATAAATATGCTTATTCGATCTAGGCCTACATAGCTTTTTTGGATATCTATGGGAAAAGAAAGTAAGGTGTTTATACGTTCTTTCCTGATGGTGATGGTAGCATGGACTTTGTTGATGGAGCATCCCTGGGCTCCCTTTAAGATTTCATTATTTTACAAATTACTCAAGCAAGATACAAATTTAATGCTGATTTTCTTGATATCCAGGAAGTCCTTACCAGAGTTTTCAAAATATGTCATGTATATTAAACTGAATGTGGAGAACAGATAAATTTTTTTAGAAAACCAGATGGAATTCAAGTTTTCAAAAAACTGATAATGTGAGTGGAATGTTGCTTAGTTCTCCAGTGAGGCTTTATCTTTATGATTTAGAAATATTATGATATAAAGACTTGCCTATTTATTCAATTTTTAATTTATTAGCCAGTTAGTATATTTTTGAATAGAGTACTGATATAATGATATTGGAAAGAGCATTTATTTATGTATTGCCCCCCCCAAATTATTTTACCTCTATAGGCTTTCCAATTTAGTTTGCCCAAACATTCTATGAAAAGTTTAATGAACAAAATTATATCAACTCTCCAGTGATTTTTAAAACATTTTTTTAAGGAGTAAAAAAGCAGAATACGTAGTCTTCAAGAGTCATTAAGAGTTCCTTTTTAAAAAAAATTATATGGTCAAAATGCTATAGTTTATCAGTACTAAGATGCCCATGTTTTCAACATTTTTCATCCATAAATTGAGATGTGTTTGATTAAAGATGATATATTGTAGTTTAATTGGTGAAATTTCTTCTCTTTACTGATACATGAGACAATGGTATGTCTTATATTTGTGACTTACTGGTTTTGATGAAATAACCTTAATTTCTGACCTGTTTTTGGTAGTGGGAGAAATGATTTTGAGTTGATTTGAGGATTTCCTGTTGTTGGGATTATGTTTGTCATCTTGTAATTCAAATTTCTCAAAGTTTTGCTTCTTCAAATTAAATTTTCCCATTAAACTCAAAGTCAAAGCTAAGAATGGTGATTCCTTCGTGATGATTCCAACTCTAGTGTCAAAGACATAGGAATGCTTTGAATCAAGAAATGTTTTTCATAGCAGTTGCAATTTAGCTTTACAAATGCTTTATAAGATGAAAATTTGTAATAACTTAGTATTTGGCTCTCTATACTTTCGTTTAACTTATTTATCAGCATATACTAGTTTGAGGAAAGAAGAGAAAGAAAAAAATGTGAGCTGGTATTAACTGACAAAATTAGCTTTTATCTCCCCCCCTGAGACCTGAGAGTTATAAAAAAATGCTGTAAGTAGTCACGCACCATTAATAATATCAAAATGTCAATAATTGTAATAATTTTTAATAATAATTTTAATAATATCAAAATGTGTTAGACAGTTGGGAAGAGGGAAATAACATAGGACAGAAAAAGTATACTGAGGACTCTACTGGCCCCAAATATTACAGAGCTTATCTCCACAACTCAAACTTCAAGAAATTTATAATCATAAAGGCATATACATCTGTATGCACACACACACACACAAATATTTAAAACCTTAACATTTAAATGTATTAAATAATAAATACTGCATTAACTTATGTTATCAATTGGTTGTAGATTCTAGGCATTCGTATGTGATCTTATGCAGAGTAGTTTTAAAATAGTTTTATTTTCACCTATGTCTCCGTTCCCTGTTAAATAGGGAAAAGTAATATTTTTCACCGAAGTTTAACAAGCTTTCCTTGAGACGAAAACAGTACAGTGAACACAGCAGGTATTCAATAAATATTTTGAGATGAGAGAGAAAATAATCATCAGAGTACTAGAATTCCATAAATTTTTCAAAATTTCATTGACTCTTAACTTGAAAAAATATAAATGATAGCAGACAAGTTCAATTCAAATTTCTAGAAGACAATAAAAATATATTTATATTGTATATTTAACTCATATGTATTTACATTTATATTTGTATTTTTATTTAGCATAGCTATTAAAATATATTTTATATACAGATAAATACACATAGACACATGCATATGTTCATACACATATGAATATATCCTACTTTAATCACCTTGGCAGTCCTTCTCTACCAATGAGAATATGTTCTTGGGTTTGGTAATTAGTTAATGATATAAAATGTACATTACATGAAAATAATGTAAATTATTTGAAAAATCAAATTAAAACATTCATGATAGCTGCTTTCTTCTCTCCAAACCAAACAAAATCTACTTCTAAGGTAATATACAAGGATGAAATAAAATTGGCAAAAGAAAAGACTGATCTATTTCTTCTTTAGAAAAAAACAAAACAAAACATGAATTTAACCACTGAAAGATGCAGGAATGAGAGAGCAGTAACTGAGACTTTAGGATTCAATAAAGTACCCATCAGAATGAAACTTTTCATTGAAAGTGGTTTCAAGTAAAGGATACACATGGAGTGAGTAATTAAGTAGATGAATTGAATGACAAGAAATATTATTGAGATACAACATAGTACACCTAGGCAGGGTTTATTTATTTGTTCTTCAGAAACTCTTAATCCACCTAGTTTCCTTCTAACCACAATTTCTTGCCACCTTAGTGAGTGAAGTTCAGAATGTCATGGATTTCAGGTCTTGCAAAGGAAAACAAAATTGCTCAATTAGATTGTTGAGAAAGGTTTCATTTGCCATTGTGAATTACTTTGGTCATTGGCTACTCTTAAGGAAGAAAAAGAGACGGGAATGAGGGATCCTGCTCTGTGAGCAGGTCAGGTTAAACTAGCCAGATGAGTTCATGGTGTCATACATGTTGTAGAAAAAAAAAATAAAAGGGAGAGAGAAAAAGAAAAAGAGCTTCTATAGCTGATAAGTTAATTATCTGCCACTATCAGTTTGGAAGGGCTTTTAAACATGTCCAAAATGTCTACCAAATTTACAGCAGGAGTGACAGCAGATTTTTAAGTAAGGATAAAAATGCAGCAGTCTTTCTAGAATAAAACTCTAACAGACTATGATGAATTATCTTATTATAGTTGCTCGCTTGATCAGTGTTTCTTCCTGGGAATAGTTGAGTTTATCCAGAGGCAAAAGTTGAAAGGAAGTGAGAGCTAACTAGTAATCCTAAGTGTAATATATCAGCATTTCTATAAAAGTATTCAAGAAAACCTTATCAGTTACTGTTTATGTCAACAGAAAGTACTTCTCCTAGTCCCTCATGATATAACCTTTTTTTGAAGATTTATGTGGCTTTTTAAAAAAGGGAATATAGGTCACAGAGTTTTTTTGTTTGTTTTCTTTTACAATCCTGTAAGTTACCTAGATTTAAAGTTGATTATTAAATATGTTTCCAGCCCAAGTTTTGGGTGATATGGTGGCCACATACATTTAACTATACCTCTAATACGAACATTTTTATTTATTCAAATATTTTTATATAAAAAAGTCAGTTGGGAAAAATAATGGAATTAAGAAAATTTAGTGGATTGATAAAAATATTTAAATTACTGAGTAATGTTTCTTAATAAGTTTATTTAAAGGAACAATCGTTTTAATTTCTGGATTTTATTTAATCATTTTAGTTCTGGATTTGCCTAACCTTTCTCCAGTTGGAAAATATGTTCAAGATATCCAAGACATTGCCAAGATAGTTGCATTAATTTTTATGTCACTATTTAAGGACAGATTGTGAACATGTCTCTTGGATTTCACAATTTTAAATACAGTGCCATGTAAAGCCCAGTTTTTTGTCATTATGTAGAAATTATTGGTAGATTAGGTTTCATTGTTTTGTGATTTTTCTTCATTTCATGTGAATGTTAACACAACCTACATCATGCCGGCATCATTGTTTTCTTCTTTGAAGAAATAGTATTTTCTGAGTAGTTTGAATATTTTTATTTTATTATTAGACAATGCATTAATAGTTGAGCACATGATTCTGCATTGCTAACACAACTTCGCATATTTCTTCAGACATCTATTTGAATAATTGGAATTAATCAAGTCGAAGGATAAATATATAAGTAGATCCTTAATATTCTGCCACTTGTGACTTCAGAAAGAGTGTGATATGTCCAAATGGTATATGGTGTAGGGTGATCTAGCTCTGAAACTGTTACTGCCACCCAGTCAATACACATGCTCACTCAAGCTTAGTTTTTGAAATATTATGTAATTAAGCAACACAAAAAATGGCCGTGTTCTGGAGTCTACAAACACAGTCTTTCCTGCATTTTATTAATTGTCTTAAGTAGAGTGCATTTGTGCAAAATGTGAGACATGTGAATAAGAACTGTCCAGTAATTTTCACACTACAGACTATGACCCATTAGTGAGTTATGTTCATAGGTTAGATATTTATTAACAGAGTTTTAAAAAATAGGAGGTAATAGAAATTTTCCCAAGAATAAGAATGATTATTATTTTATGAAACTTGTGTTTTATAGATTTATATATAAATTGCATGTATTTATATATATATACAAATGTGTTCCCAGGGTCACAGCACACAATGCATTCTTTACTGTGGGTTTCAATCAATGACTGAAAGATCCTGGTGTAGTGACCAGGAGAAGAATCAATAATTATCAAAGTCACAGCAAGTAAACTGAACCTATTTTTGTGACCTTAGATGAGTTCTCTACTCTGTTGCTCATTAGAACCACCTGAGGAGGTTTTGAAAACTAAAGAATAGTCTTTCGTCACACCAATTAAATCCCAAGCACTTGGTGTGGTGTGGCATCGATGTCTTTTCTTTTTTTTGTTTTTAGAGCTCTCCAGGTTTTTACAATGTAGCCAAGTTATAAAACCTCTCTGATTGGGCCGGATCCGTGGCTCACTCAAGAGAGTGCGGCATGGCGAGCGCCGAGGCAGTGGGTACGGATCTTATATAGGGATGACCGGTGCGCTCCCTGGCTGAGCGCGGTGCGGGTGACACGGCATGGCGAGCGCCGAGGCATGGGGTACGGATCTTATATAGGGATGACCGGTGCGCTCCCTGGCTGAGCGCGGTGCGGGTGACACCAAGCCAAGGGTTGCAATCCCCTTACCGGTCACACACACACACACAAAAAAAACAAACTTCTGTGATAGAGTAGCCATCATGGTGACTTTATTTTGAAATTTTCCTTTTCTTTCATGTAATTTTTGACAGTTGATATTGTAGTGTTTGAGAATACTCACACATCAACAACTACAAATTAATAAATAAGAAGGGACATTTGTCCCCCAGTATGAAAATTGATTCAGAGATTTTTTTTATATCTTACAGATATAATACATTCTATGCTTATACTAATTTTTGTCTGTGCACCAGTCAAATGAGAGCAGTATCATAGAGACAAATAGTAAAATTAATTGACAAAGAGTGTAAGTAGAGGAAACTTTAAGAATGCAGTAATTGATTTTCCATTTTCTTTCAACTAATTATATATTAGCTCTAGTCAGAGTAATTAAAACTCTCTGATTTTTTGGGGGGGGGGATTTTATGTTTGTGATTTCATCTTTTGTTTTTCCTCTAAAGATCAGCTTTTGTCTTATCTCAGGTATCCACAATGCTTATATTCTCTTTTACAGTAAAATCTGCTTTTTTTTTTTTTTTCACTTGAGGTAAATAATATCTTTATTGCAATAGTCATAAAACTTCTAGCTGATACTAGAAACTTTTACAAAGGTGTGCAGAGGTGTAAATTATTCCTCTTGCATTTGTCCATCACCGTTACTATTTGGTGCCTATGGTTTTATACACCAGGTATCTAAAATTTGGAGAGAAGCACAGTGTATGCTAAGCGATCGAGTAGATCTGGACCTCAGTGTTACTCTCACTCTGTGCTGTTTGTGTTGTTCTGCTTAATTTAGCTGCTCTTTAGCTTGTAACTCTCAAAGCTGGTGGAAAGTCAAATCCGGAGAAGATGTAAGTGATATAAACAAATTTGACCATCCCCAGCGATGTGGATAAGTTTGACATCTGTTTAGAATGTGTGAATAGGACCAGGATATGCAACATTTACTTTCCAGCCTTAGTCCTGATCATTTTCTATAACAGAAGGTCAAAATTCAGCACCACATGCTGAAATATAAAGTGCACACAGCACAAATTTAAAAGGAAATAATTTCATAGTTTGTACTATCATTTGGCAAATTTCTTCTGATATTTAATCTTCAGTCTGCTTGGGCTTTGTGATTTTGGATTTAGTTTAACTGTATTTTAACTCATATATACTTCATGAAAGATGAAAAACTGACATGGTTGTTTCTACTTGCTGCACTGCAATTCATCTTTCTGTTAAAAGTAAAATTATCATTATAGAATTAAGTACCAAAAAATACAATGTTTTGCCTAACATTCTTTAACATAAGACCCAAGCATAGATATACTAATATTTAAGCTTTTTAAGCACTTTGCAAAATAATAATTTATTCAAAACAAGATTTTTAAGTATGAAAACATTAATTATGCTAGCAAGATAAATGTATGAGAATTACCACGAGGATTTATTTCCAGGCTTATATTTAAATTATACTATGTGGGTATAGTTATAAACTTATTTATTTCTGTGAAAAAGATCCATGTCTTCTTTTTAAACAGAACACAATGTATAAATCTTGGTTAAGAATAATTCTTTATATCCAAACATTATTTAAAATCCATATTATTTGTCACATTACAAGTGTAGCTACTGCATGAGACAATAATCTCCTTCAAGGAATAGAATCTTAGCCAACATATTTGCCTTTCTAGCTGTAAAACCTCACATGCTGTTTAAATGAGTGAGTGAAAGAAAGAGAAATTTAGTCCTTCCTATTCCCCAGCAATATTATATTTATGGATTTTTGTATATCAATAACTTCTCATGATCTCAAAAGTGTATCAAAGAAAGTTAATAGTATATTTATATGTCTCTCAGGGATAATTTCACCAATTTTACACTTATGACACCATCGAGGTATGCAAGTACAAATAAAATTTTCTAGCATTTTTTTAAAAGTGTAGTTATTATTTACCTGAGTTATAAGAGTTATAGATATCTGCTGAATTTTACCCTAGATATGCATTTTTGCTCATTTTTACACAGTGGTGAGTCTCATTATCAATAATAATGATTTCTAACATTTTCCAACATGTCTCAGTGTGAAAGGTCTTTGGAGATTATCTAATCCAACTGCCTTCAATATAAAGATCAGGAAATAACATGCAAAGAGGTGAATTCCTGCAGTTGTCTTCACGGCCACTTCAGAAATAGGCCTCCATGAGCACATATTGCTTCTCGTACTATACTTATTGCTATTTAAGACATAGAATTCACTTAACACCCACAATATCATTAGTTGGTAAATTACATATTATTAGACATTTTTTTTTAAAAAAATAGCCAATACCAATGGTCAGCAAACTATTGCCCTTTATAGAAACAATTTGCTGATCTCTGGCTTATACTGTGTTCGTGTTTTCTATGAAGAGAAGGACAGCTTTGCTGTGCATAAGCAAGTTTGTTAGCAAGGCTTGTGCAAGAACACAGAAAGTATTCTTTAAAAAGGTAGAACTTTCAACTTACGGTTACTTGGAAGTTGGACCTGAGGGGGTTTAGAGTGACAGTAAAAACTAAAAACTTCAATTAGAGTGAAAAGAAAGGGCCTTGGAATGAAAGGATTCAACAGGGAAAATGAGACAATGAGAACTGATGTAGGCTGGGAAACTGGTGTCTCTTTATCTGGGACAAGTCCAGTAAAAATCAAGTAGATTCACACTGAAAAATGCCTTGGTCTTCTATTGAACTTAATAAGGGGTGACAAGCCTTGTAGTTTAGAACTTGAGATATTTTAGTACTTGAGTACAAAATAGGAAAAGAGTTGCTGAGCAGAGCGGATTCTCAGTGGAAATGAATAGTCTGATCCTGTATGGATATCTGTGCGTGTTTAAGTCTATGTATTGGGGTATGTGCGGGCATGTTTACCAGAAAGTGTGGCTAGATAATCAATGCATATGGGCGTGTGTGTGTGTGTGTGTGTGTGTATTGGGGGGTGTGCAGGCATGTTTATCAGAAACAGTGGCTAGATATCAATGTGTGTGTGTGTGTGTGTCTGTGTGTCTCTGTGTTGGGGTGTATGTAAGCATATTTACCAGAAAGATGGCTAGGTATCAATGAGTGTATGTGTGTGTGTGTGGGTGGGTGTGTGTGTGCGTATGTGTATCTGTATCCGTGTGTATGGGGGTGTGTGTGGGCATGTTTACCAGAAAGATTGACTAGATATCAGTGTGTGTGTGTGTGTGTGTGTTGGGTTGGGTTGTGCACGGGCATATTTACCAGAAAGAATGTCCTAAATAAAGCTAAGTTATTTTTATTTAAATTTTAATGCTAAATGTATATGTCACAAAAATGTGAATATATGAAATCTTCCTTTAATTGATGTTTTCATAAAGAATATATTTATTTTGAAAGAGAGAAAAAGGAATGATGATCTCCAAAGTAAGGTGAAAAGACCATCAGACTAGAAACCAAGAGCTGGGTGACACTAACCAAATAACTAAACCTCTCAAGACTTTCCTGTTTCACATTTAAAATGTGAGGGCTAAACTAGACCATATCCTTCCAATCTTAAATGTATGTGTGTATCCAAGCATCCAGAAATTGGTGGTGGGGGGGGGGGGGCTATATAAATAAACTCTAACAAGTGAAAGTGGAAATCCCCATGAACTATAGACACAAGGTTTCCATAAGAGCCAGGCCACAGAGCATGCTGGAAACATAATCTCTAATGGTATCACTATCACTATCATGGCCCAAACAATATTGCAATTTATATCCTGTGAGGCTACTGTGGTCTGGTTAAGAAATTGATATACTATTTAGCTTTCTCCAGTGACTGCATTTCAAAAAATAGGTATAGCCACAATTAGATGACATATTTAACTGACTCAAGTTACATTAATTGTTTTCAGCTTTTAAATATTATATCTCATGTGTGTAATATGAATTTAATTGTGGTTTTCATCCATGAGGGCAGTTATTGTCTGTACTGCATTGAAAGTGATAGTTTGTTAGCAACACCTTATTTTAGAGAAGAATATTGTAGAATGTGTAACAATAATAAATAATTATATTGAAAATGAATGAAAACCAGTCTATAAATAGGCTTCTGATTTTGAACAACAGACCAACACAGTTAAAACATACTGTGTCCTAGATGCAGTCTAGACATTTAGGCAATATTAAAATTAAAATACCTTATCCATGCAATGCAGCACTCCAAAAAACATATAGTATTTAGCTTATTATGAAATAATGGGAGAATCTTCTTATATTAAAATCTCACAGAGTGCCAATCTTCCTATAATTATGGTAATAATAATTTAGAATATGCCCTCTCATAGGAATCTAGGACAGTCTACAAAAAAATAAACAAAAAATAAAGCAATCTGGGCTCACTGCCCAGATTATCTCAAATATGTATAATGGAGCAAAGAAAGAAAATAAATACTTATAAGCACAACTGACTCCAAGGAGAGGGAAAATGAAATAGTAATTGGTCAAAACTGTGATAGAAAATGATTACAGGCCTCTCATGAATCTCCTTTATAAGGAGTTATGTGTATCTAGGAATCTTTTCTTTTTCTTCATTAGAATTCTTCGGAAGTCCCTTTTGAGATAAATACAAAGGAAACAAAGGAAACCATACGTACTTCTACCATTTCATATGTAGGAAAAAATATAACCCAAGGAAACTGCAACTTACCTAAAATGTGCAAATCTGTCTTTTAACCATGTTAATTGGAAAATCAGCATATTCCAATTAGAAAAGCTACCTCTCAAAACAGACATTATGTAAAATGAATTACATTTATATTGGTAAATAGCAACCTCAAATTGTTGTTTTACATGCCTAAAATTGCCAAAAATTGCTCCCTAATGTCCTAATGATGTTGTGTTCCGTTTTATTGAAACACAAAACACTGTTACTTTTTTTCCAGTTCTAATTTTAAAAAGTTTAATGAAAATTTGTTTTTTCTGAGCTTTACCAACTTGTTTTCCAGTTCTAATTTTAAAAAGTTTAATGAAAATTTATTTTTCTGAGCTGAAAGCTAAATAGCCCACCTATCAAGCAAACCAACCAACATACCCCATTTATTCAATATTCAGATCTCCAGAATTTTATTGGATGGTAGCTTAACTACTAACTTTTGGCTTTTCTATGTTATTAGTTCAATTATTCTTTCACTTATCTATTTGTTTATTATATAAAAACATATTGAGTTTATACTAAATATCTAATACTGTGTTAGATGTTGTAATCAAAAAGATAAATTTAATTTCTGACCTCAATGCAGTCAAAAAATAGTGGACATAAAAATAATCTAATGAGGGCTCATAAGCTCTAGTATCAAACATCCAGTAAAAAACACGATAGATTCCTAAGGAGTATACAGGAATAAGCAGCTAATAATTTTAAGAATTTAATTACATTAGGGTTTCAAATACAGCTTTATTTTATTTTATTTTATTTTTTTCATGTATAACCCCAGTAAGTGTGAAAGATACTGATATTTCACACATTAGACTCTGGAATGCCTAACCTCATACTTCAGGTGATGGAAACTACCCCTGTGTAAAACCACACCTCACCAATAGGAAAGGACCAAGGTGCCCTATCGATTTAGGCTCCCATCTCAACTTTGGAGGTAGGTGGAAAGATAGCAAAATATCTATTTTTAAGGATCACAAATGTTCTCCAAAAAGATGTCAAGTCTTTAATTATTTAGCTTCACCTCTTGTTTACTAATGTGAAGTAGAAAAAAAAATGGCATTTCTAGTTTTACCATAGACCTATAATTGTGCTTATGATTCATAGACACCGTAATTCTTTAGGAACTTCGTTATTTACATTTCATCATTACAAGACCTGATTCTAAACAGACTTGCATTCTAAAATTCTCCAGGCAGGTACATGTGGATAGTATTATTGCTACTGCAGTAGTACCAAGAACAATACACTTGTAGTAAGGATGTTTCTAAGATCTTTCAGGAAGTAATAAAATCTCACCAAACCTTCTGTTGGCATTTTTTATTTGATGCATTGTATGCTGGTGGCAGAAAAGAACTGACAAAAATAGATGTTTTCAACTCAATAAAAATGTACTTGCTGCCAAGGCATCTGTAAAGGGTCTTTTGCCTATGCAATTTTGGAAATAACATATTCTACTTGATTTTGTCAAAACCATAAAGATCTCTGGGGTGCAAAGGAAAACAGAAGTTTGAAGGAGATCTGTAATTGTTATCCAGCATGTCTTATTTTGTCCACTGCAAACTTCAAAATAATATCCCTTCAAAACTAACAGCATGTTTTGTTTCTTTCTGTTTTAGGTAAGCACATTAATCATTCCCGTATAATCAGACTGCATCAAGGTAAAACAAGAAAAAGTGGTACTACTGTATCTCATAGCAATGCTCGATAAGTAAATATATATGAAGTTATGGGAAAAATTGTTAAAATTAAAATTCCCTTTGAAACTAAAGACTGAAAATACCCGTAGAAAATACCAGTGTTCTTTTTGTTTGTTTGTTTTATGTGATGTCAATACTGTAAACTTGCAATATCTGAATCTCTGTATCATATGGAGTTTTAAAAATATTTAACACTAATGTTACTAGGACAGTTTTCACTTTTTAAAGTGTGAAATGCAAATCAGAATATACTTTAAATGCAAAACTACTTTATTATCAATGTGCAAATTAATATTTTTGCAGCACATATTGGATTTAAAAATAAATTGCGTTATAACAAAGTGATTTTCAAATACTAGAAGATACTTAAACATATTCTTTTTAAAGGATACGCAGTTTGCAAACATCATTCATATGATGAAGAAAAAATTGAGCGATATTAATTGATAGTATTTATCATTTTGGAGATTAGTTATCAAAATATATGGAATAAATGTCACTGGAAATGAATTAATCATTTTTCTAAGAGTGGTCTGTAAAATTCATAATACTGCTATTTTGTAATAAATCAAGTCATAGTTAAACATGTTGTTTCTGTATTTCTAACTGAGAAAAGACCAAATGCAATAATAGTTTTGAGGGAACACAAGTTCTAGAAATATACATAATGTTTAATATATTCTAGGAAATATATATTCTACTTTCAAAATAAAAGAGTGCTTTTAATTTTGAAAATTAAAATCCTTTTAATTTTGCTTGCTTCTTTGACTTTTGAGTTGGAGGTCAGAAGAATTCACGTTTGTAGGGGTGTACCCTGAGCTGTAGAGGCAGGCATTTTCAGGGATGCATAACCAAAATTAGCTCTTTTTGGAACAAAGGCAACAAAATGATTGTTAAAAACCTACATGGCTTTAGAATTTAGTAGTTTTGAGCACTGCCATGCTGGAAGGGGAGATGAAGACTCATTATCTCAAAAAATGGGCAAAGTACTTTTAAATAGAGGAAGAGCTATCATCATTTATTTATAATGGTTTGAAAGTAAATAATGTTCTAATTTATACAGCAAGGGTATTCTATTTCCTCTAAATTAACACTTGCTCCATATCTTTAGTAAGTAGAGATGCTAAATTTTACTTTCATTTTTAAAATAGTTGTGCTGAAAGATAAGATTTATTTTCTGAATGTGATAATTTGATTTTAAGTTAAAAGTGGTAGACTAATAGGTCCAATACTATACTTTCTACCCTAAGTGAATCATTGTGCAGTATAAGCATGTACTGAAACAACAACTTGTACCCCACAAACATGTACAAGTGAATCTGAAAATATTTTGAATAAACACATTAAAAAAATTATATCAATGTGAAGATGATATAGTTAAGCCTTTATAATAGTGGGCTGAGAAGAGGAGAAAATGCTTATGTGGCTGTTGTATTACTACCTTTCTTTGCCTTTTGTCTAATGTGAGTAACTGAGACTCTGTTAAATTAAGTGCTTTTTGTTTTAATTAGGAACTAACACTTAATGGATTAAATTGAGCCCTCTTTCTGTTAGCATATAGAAATGTCTACAATGGGGACAAGTATGAAAAACATTCTAAATACTTTTCTCTGGAAAGGTTTAGTAACATCTATTTGGGTCAGTTTTGTAAAATATACTTGAATCATGCATTTAACTCTAAAAATTATTTTTCTTCATATCAAAGTTTATCTGTTAAGAAGAAAAAAGTTCCAAAATTTTGTCAATGTGACCACTGTTTATAATGAATATGAAATATAAACAATGCTAAGGAAATAAATATTCAAAAACTATGCTCTGCCCTCAAAATGAAATATTTTGAACTTTCGTTGCATATTCAAAAACCTAAAATTCAAGTGAAGAATCTTACATGTTTTTAATTAGAAAATTTTAAACCTAAAAATTTTGGTTTTAAACATTTGTTGATAAATAATATTTTTAAAATGCATTAGCATAATTATGTTTAACTAGAGAATTAAAAATATAATTTAATCCTTCTTTAATGTCTACAAATTTTGCTTTTTATAAGGGTCTATTGCAGTAAATGATCTAACAAAACACCATAAAGGTGAAAGATATATGTGTAAGCACTTTTAGTAAAGTAAATAAAAATGTAAACAAAAGCAAAAAATTCCAACAACAAAATATCTTTAACCATCTTGTATATTGGCTTATTGTGTCATTTGTCATTTTCCCCTAAATGAAGGTCAGAACAAACTTTTTGGCATTAATTGTTAATTGGATTCCAATTAATTGATGCTTTACTTAATGTAAGCATTGCAGACTATATGATATATGTTCCTTGTCCATCTGAGGCTATACTTTGAATGTGAACATCCACCAATGACATTATGTGTCTAAGATTGATAGTTATTTGATTTAGCAACATCTGTTGTTTGATGTACTCCAAGCAGATGCTCTTCCTTGAAATTCAACATGCAATTTGATTTACACTCCTGAAATGTAACCTCAGCAGAAGAATACTACTGCTATTTAGGTACAGAAATTAGAATTAACAGTTGTATGTGTCTTTGGTCAAACAAATGTCTGTAGGCAGGGTTAAACATCATTAACTGTTATGAAGATGGCAATGAGCAAACTCTTTGAATCACTTACTCCATAAACTGACATAGAGTTCTTTCACGTTTCAGGGCTTTTGCAGTCATTTTTTTTCCAATTAGCAGCTCTTTCTTTTAATGCTCTTGGAGAATTAATGGAAACTCAACAATACATATTATCACAACGATGTTCTTTTCTATGTTTGTCATTGTATTTCAAACCTGCCACATTATATGAAGAGTTGTAATGAGAAAAATAGCCAGGGACAGTCACTACTGTTTATTGGATTCTCTATTCACGTTTTGTAATATGCTGCAACACAATAAAAATCAACATAATTGTAACTGATCACACTGTTTCATGGTTTACATGGGGACACATGGGGATTTAGGATAAATATGAGTGATTGTACTTAGGATTAGATAATTTTTATCAAGGTTATTCTGGGGACAAAAATATCTATGAAAACTAAGCAAGAGAGTGTTTGTCCTGGAAAGGATATAAAAATTATATACTATCAAAATAGAGATTACATGTATTGTAATCTAAGACCTTGATGTCTATAATAGAATATGCATTTGAGTCTTCTTTTCTAAGAAACTCTCTTGTTCCGTGTTAACAATCCAGTGCTATCTTGTGACCTTTTCTATGCAAATTCGAACAATTTAAGGCTATCACAGTTTCTCCTGCATTGCTTCTTAAAGGGACATTCTCAATTGCTTTTATAGTCTCAATTTTATTTTAACCTCCATTACCTATAATATCGTCTTTGAAGCTTGAAATTAACTTTCTTTCTTCACCATTTTATCCTTTCCTATTTTAGTAAGCAATGATTTTCTTTTCCACTAAAGTTCTAGGGGGTTTCATCCAGCATAGATATGATTAATTCAGTATGATAAAGTACATCTTTATTACCATATTCTATTAATCATATTCACTGAAACAGAAGCATGTCTTCCTTTTCTGTGGAGATCATTCAAAGATATCCTTTTGCATATGGAAGCAAAACTAATGACATTATAATAGTAGAATATACATTCTTTAGATATGAACTTGGTAATGAAGACTTTTATGTACCATCTCACCTATTTTCTTATTAACTCAGTCTCTGTGATCAGCAGATAAACATCTATTAAGTGTCTGACCTAGAAATCAAAGCTATAACCTTAGTCTACTCGGGATGATACTCTAACCATAAAGGTAACCAACCCCATCTAGTTATCTAAATTATAATTTGAGAAAGAGAGAGAATGAAATCAATTAACAAAGCCAACATTACTTTTTGGATTTTCTTTTTCTATCAAAGTTTCTTTGGGACAGACTGAATGTGTCTTCCCGTTTTTAAAATTAAATATATTGGTCTTTAAATATGCTCCTATCACCACTGAGTTATAAGGCAAGAACAATGCATATTTTCTTATTCTAAAAATAAAATAAGGCAATTTAGCCTTTGTTTGTATTCTTCTAATTAGAAAATGGTGGCAGCTTTAATTTTTAAACTGCGTAAACTTGTCATTCTCATTAAGGAAAGGAAATCAAATGTAATTGTGATAACAAATGATTAAGTATTTTAGAGTTCCAAATAGGCAGTGAATGTGCCTTCAGAAGAAAATTTTAATGGGGCTTTCATGTCCTAGACCTTGAGTGTTTGAGGCTATTATGTAAATAAACAATCCATAGTCAAATTTGGCCCATGACATTGAAAGATCCCTGAATGCAGATTCTGTATTCCTTTTTGTTTGTGTATTTCCTTTAATTAGTATAATATTCGATACATATTTAGGCAATTATGAATACTTTTGTTATTGTATTGATATATTTATTTGTTAGATTATCTTACAGAGAAAAGCTCTATATAGGCTGCATGCCAGATTTCATACAATATAAACATAATGGAATTTTACAAATTACTTATTAAAAGTTATCTTTCTTAAGCCCCTTAATGAGGAAAGGAAATATATGTAGGTAGGTAGGTAGGAGATGGACAGATAGATTTACAGATGGAAAATCATGACTTCCTTTCAAATAATTGTTTAATATCACAATCTTTTAGATTATTAGAGATTTTAGAAATACAACCACCAGTATCACATATTCATCTTCTTAATAAACAGTATGTATTTAGTGTAGCTTTTTTTTCCTCTTCCAGAATCTGTGCCATGTTTTGGAGAGAAACAGAGATATCATTAAACCTGTTCTCAAAAAAGTCATGATCTAATTGTAGGTTTTTAATTTATAAAAATGTATGAAAGAAGCATGGTCCCACTGAGGCAAATAACTTCTCAATGCAGAAAAATAATTAATTTTTCAAATGATAGTTCCAAAATCGTACCTTTGAAGTACTTCTTTTAATGGCTTGATATTGGCAACTGAATAAATACAAAGGTAAATTAACAAATTAAATTAAATTTTTTTGTTTAACACTACTTTCAGTTTATATTATACCCAAACCCATTCTTTCTTTTAATTTCTCTTACTCATATTGCAGAATGCTTGTTTTCTATTATTTCTTTGAAGGCATTGTCATTATTACTTGTACATAATTCTCTAACAATATATTGGTATATAGGCAACTATGTCACTTTGTTTATTCTAAATTCAAAAGAATGTGCTTAGAATTCTCCTTTAGGACCACAAGCATAGATATATAATTAGCCACTTAGCTCAAGAAAAAGAAAATGGTGATTTGTGATGATTAGAGTTTTTTTAATATTAATATTTTAATTACAGTTTTACTCCTTTTTATATGTAAAATACTTTAAGAAAATCTTACTATAATATTCTTGATGCTACCATTACTTGTGGTTAGCTATAATAGTTGGAATTTTTGAGTTATTTTACATGAATCCATTTTGGGTTTTTTTAGAACACAGTTTATTAAAATACTTAGAGATTATTTTGATTTCATTCCAGGATTCATAGCCCTTGGTACCTTCCAAGTCAATGGTAATCTACTTCCATCCACATGATGAATCTCAACTGAAAGCATATCCTCTGTGTTCCAGCCTAAATTACTGTGTCATTTTATGCTGAAGATCTTGGATTAGAATTATATCATTTTGATGATTTTAATAACATGGCGACTAAGACTTATTTATGCTTGACTCTAAATCCCAATTTTTTCAGATTTTTTTACTTTGCTCTTTTAACTGCACATTTATGCACACAGTATCAACGATGCTCTCCAAACACTTTTTTCATTCATTCAATAAAAATATTTAAAGACAACTAGAATAAGAAACGGTAAATTATTTGGAAAGCAGCTTATATTTTACATGCACCCATTGTAAATATTGAGCAGGTTATTGTTCTTGAGACAAATATCATTTCCATTATTACTTAAGGTCTGGCTCATCCACTGATTCAAGTTATTTATTTGGTCATGAGGGAGATGGTAGTGGAAGTGTGATGTATGTAGTGTTTGTCTTGTTCCTAATTTGGCAGCATTCTTTTAATGATAGTGAGTACACTACCTTAATTATTTTGACATGCAAATGCAAGACTACAGTGCACAATTCAGCTAAGTTTTCTGACACTATAAGAATCAACTTTCCTACAGCTTCCAAAACCATGCTTTTCACTTCTTTCTAAGCCCTCTGCAAAAGCATCTTTAACATCCATATTCCTACAATCCATTCTTTTAAAAATAATCTAGGCTTTTTCTATCAAATGCCTCAAAATTCTTCAGGCCTCTACCTATGATCAAATTCCAAAGTTATGGGCCGGCCCGGTGGCGCACTGCTATAGTGCGCCGCTTGGGAAGCGCGGCAGCGCTCCCGCTGAGGGTTCGGATCCCACATACAGACCAGTTCCCGCTCACTGGCTGAGCGAGGCGCGGGAGCAACACCGAGGGCTGCGATCCCGTTGCCGGTCCCGGTCCGGTACGGGGGCGACACTGAGGGTTGCGATCCGTTGCCGGACATGGAAAAAGACAAAAAAAAAAAAAAATTCCAAAGTTATGGGCCGGCCCGGTGGCGCACTGCTAGGGGGGGCCGCTTGGGAAGCGCGGCAGCGCTCCCGCTGAGGGTTCGGATCCCACATACAGACCAGTTCCCGCTCACTGGCTGAGCGAGGCGCGGGAGCAACACCGAGGGCTGCGATCCCGTTGCCGGTCCCGGTCCGGTACGGGGGCGACACTGAGGGTTGCGATCCGTTGCCGGACATGGAAAAAGACAAAAAAAAAAAAAAAAAAATTCCAAAGTTATTTTCATATTTGAATTCATTACAGCAGCACCCCTACTTGCAGGTATCCACATCTGTATTATATTCCTATGACTCCTCCAACAAATTACCAAAAGTGTGTTGTTTTAAACCAACAAAAAATTATTCCTTAAGAGTTCTGAAGACCTGAGGCCTGAAATTAGTATCACTAGGCAAAAATCAAAGTGTTGGCAGAGCCATGCTCCCTCTGGAGGTTTTAGGGATAAATCTGTTCCTTGCCCTTTGCAACTTCTGGTAGCTGCAGGCATTCTTAGGCTTGTGTCTGCATCACTTCTGTCTCTGCATCCATGGTCACATTGCCTCTGCCTCTTCTCATGATCTCCATCATCTTCTCTCTCATGGAGACACTGTAATGGTATTTAAGGCTTCCTCATATAATCGCCAGGATAATCTGTCTCTCCATCTCAGGATCCTTAATTTAGTCACCACAACAAAGATACTTTTTTTTTTTTTTTTTTTTTTTTAGGAATTCCTCTGGCCAACTAGGGAGATGTTCAGGAGCCCCGGAAACACGAACGACCTAGGGTTCCCCAGGGGGCTGTCCTGCAGAATTGAGGAGGAAGGTGGAAGGCCCCTGCACTGAGGGCCCCCGATTGCTGACCATCAGTTCTTCCACTCCCTCCCTCACAAGGATAACACAAAAAAACTCATGGAAAAATTGAATTAAAAGACAAAAATAAAAAATCAAGTATTTCTCATTATAAGCTCCATCAAGTTCAAGACACTTTTATAAGCTATGATACTAGCCATCTAGTGCATCCCTAAAAAGCTGAGGGTCCTGGGAATTTGCCCATGTCACAGGGTACTTCAGGACCATTTATATTTTCTTTATTAGTTCTTTATAATCACTGAATATAATATAATATAAACATATAAATATTATAAGCATATTCATAATGTAACATTACACAATAGTCTATATTAGGCACAGCAGATATTTTTTATCTCCTTAGGCAATTCCAATTTTGTGGTAGTAGATCAATTAAGAAGAAATTCCAAGTCCACATCTAAGATTAATTGGAAATGGTGGGGGTGGAACGGAGTAGCACAAAATACCCTGTATTTGCCTTTCCTGGTCAACTGTAGTAATTAAAGATATTTGATGATCACTTAAAAAATGTAAAATAAATATATGTTTAAGCAATGTCTTATTCTTAAAGTTAGTATTTGATTTCTTTCTGTTTAATCTTACTGATTCCTGTAAAAATCATATTGGATTTTATTATCAGCTAGTTATTTACTCAAATGCATTTTTATGGCAATTTTAAATCAATGTTTTTGTTATAAAATCTGGTTCTTCCACTAACTAGATCTGTGGTATAGTTTCTTTTGTTTATATATGGAATAATACCTACCTCATATGTTCATTGTAAAAATCCAATATTGTATGACCTACGTTTTATCTGTGTGATCAAGCATTTTGTATTGCCATTTTAGCATGCCTCATTATGATATTGATAAACATGACATCAAATTTCTACAAGTTTTGGGAGGTTGAAGTCCTGTGAAGAGCTTGGCCTATAAGCTATGACTGAAATGCAGTATAAACACAGAAACAACACTGAATTACAGAGTTAAAGTTAATCTATAGCCATCTTGACTTTCTATTTAGAGAAAATACTACATATACTTGGCAAAGTTCCTGGCTCTATTTTACATATATGAAGAAAAGTTAGAGAAAGCAATTCAGTCCAATTGTTTTTTTATGCCCATTGAATTTGGAAGGAGATTGCATAATGAAAGAAAGTTCTACCTCATTGAGTAAAAAAATGCAAAATATATTATAAAGCAGAACGTATATTTTTATTAACAATCAATATTGTTTCCCAATCAGATGCACTAAAATCTGCCAACAGTACTATTGTCCCCAGAGTCTTAAAGAAAATATCTGCATGTTTATTCACTTAATTTTTTAATTTTTAATTTTTATTGATTATGCATATTCATGGGGTACAAAGCTGATCATCACCACCTATGCCCAAGATGTGATGGTCAGATGAATAATTCCTTGCGCATGATATGCTTAGTGTGTGTGATTAAAGGACATTGTTACAGATTCAAATTTCAATTCTTCCATTTAGAACTGAGTGAACATTATCTGTGAATTTTTTAAGGATATAATTTCCAAAGGCTTTTATAAAAAGTCTTCTTTCCAAAGAAGAAGCCTACAGAGTATTACACATTGCTTATTGAAATTTGCCGTATATAAATAATATACATTATATTTAGTATGTGAATAATACAAATGCACTTAAAAAACATTTTATCACTTACTGATGAAAATGTTTTATTTTCTGCATGTATGTATCTAAATAGATTAAATGTACAATGCTAATTTTGAATTCTTATAGCCAACAAGTGAGAAGGAAACTAATGTTTTTAAACACCTACTCTGTGCCATTTACTGTGATATATAAACTTTATTTTCATTGTCTCAGTGAACTCTTGCAATTATCTTGTTAGGTAGGTCAAATAATCTGTTTCCTGTTTGAATCGTAACTGTGAAGAACTTACTATTTGGATGTTTGCATATATTCATCATTTAGACACTTAGCCATCTCTAACTTAGATGAGACAGGAAAAGTAATACACGTTATTTTGGTTGTCTTAATAAATTCTATTTAATGAATATATTATTGGAAAAATTCAGAGTGATTTTAGGTTATTTTGAACTAGAAAATTTTTAGCATGCTGGCTAATAAATACATATTTTGTTTTTAAATAATAATATATTTTACTTTCAAATCATTGTGGATTGAGAGGTGGACAGAATTATTGTTTGTTGTGGAAAAGTTTTTAGTATGGTTAATTAATATACGAAGCTGTGATAGTTAAGTTAGCTTGGGCATTTCCAGTTTCCAGTGAAAATGTGTGCTATTCTTTTTTAAAACCAAATGTGGTACAACATAACTTATCTTCAAAAAAGATTAGCTGTTACCAACAAGGTACACAATACACCATCTGATTTCGCATGTTAACTCATAAAATTATTAGGTGTTCTACTTTTCCTAAGTAAGCATTTCTTCTGCAACAAAGTGAAAATGAAAACAATTGTCTAGAAAGAACCAATGTAATTCACTCTTCTACAAAACATCTAGAAACTTGAAATAAAGTGTCTATTTCAGGGCAGGTTTCGGTATGATTGTTTGCATTCTCTGGGTAGCTTTGGAAGTACCACACTTACATACTTTTAATATTTTCCCCTGATTTTAGGCAAATCTATTATATACCTGAACTTAACTTCAATAGGTAGCCGCTTCTTGAGGAATTAGACATTTTTCCCCCCAGAAGAACTATAACCCTCTATATAAAAGCTTCATATATCTTAGCTAACTATATTAGTTTTTTCACACTCAGTGTTATCAGCTACTTATGCCTACAACCCTATTAATGTCATTTGCATTTAAGAGAGATGATTTAGGTCACTCTTTTATGTTTGCATCTTTGTTTACTGAAACAAAACATTGCTTAGGATTTGTTTGCTTTAGTGCCTACAACCCTATTAATGTCATTTGCATTTAAGAGAGATGATTTAGGTCACTATTTTATGTTTGCATCTTTGTTTACTGAAACAAAACATTGCTTAGGATTTGTTTGCTTTAGTGGTTGTAAGCAAGGGACTCTCCCTGAAAGCAATTCCTCTTTGTAAATGAATATTTTGAAAATGAAAAGTAATTAAAGATTAACAAAAGTAAGCAAAATGGATTTTTAAAGCTCCTTAATTATTATTTAAAGCACAATGGGTATTTAAGATAACCAATCTTCTGCAGAAAGTTTAAAACCCATTAGCTAATTTACAAATTCAGTGAATTCATAGAATCCATTCACATTTGACAGGTGATGGAATTGTGGCAGAGAGTTTAAGAGATTTATGGAAGGTCACTCAGAAAATCAGTGAAAGAACAAGAAATGACATACAACGCTCTGTCTTTTTCTGTATTCTCATCTGGTGATACTTGGCAGCTGAAAACGAATACTGCACTGAACCACTCTTGCTAATGGGAACCCGAGCTCCCCCTTAGAAGGGACAGTCCTGAAGTGGCAGATGCCCCTGTTGCAGGGCATGATCTTCACAGGGCTTTGATAGAATGTGTGTGTTTGGGAAAATATCTTGCTTTTGTTAATGACAATATTCCTTTGTCTCCTTTGTACTTTTGCTGATGTCTTATCTATTTCATCCTCCTAATCTCTCCTCACTCTTCTGTTTATTCATTCAGGTTTTACTTTCTCTTATGTGACAGGTAACACGAGGCTACTTCAAAAAGTTTGTGGTAAATAGAATTTAAAGACAATACAAATGTTTCCATGAACTTTTTGAAGTACCCTCATATATATCTGTATATTATGCCCTCCCTTGTCTGTTACCCTTCCCTTTACTTCTCTCTCTCTCTCTCTACCTCTCATTCTCTCTCACCTTGCCCAATTACATATTAACATATATAACAATAGGTAACAATCTGAAAATATTTCAAATTTTTTTCTTTTCCTGATATTAACTAATACTTTTTCATTATATTTGAAGCCAGTTAATTAAATAACATTGGTAGAAATGCTTCATACAGTCCATTCCACAAAACAGGTGGAAGATAATGATAATCCCTGCCATTCAATCATAGAATAGAGGTAATTCTATTAAATAGCCATCATAAAACTTAATATTGTAGCCAAAATGTGGTGTAGCAAATACTGATTTTTTTTAAATTTATATGGTAATTCATTGTAATTGTTATGATTCTAAATAAGTCTGGTTAATGTAGTTCCAGAGAAACAGCTTTATAGACCACATATATTAACTACCATTGGATTCCATTCTACTTCTCTGTTCTGTTCCACCAAGAAATTAAGAAGCTTGTGAATTTGCTACCTGATGTAGGGGCAATGGACAAATGTAGTTAATAACTGCAGAAGTATAAAATAGGAAGGGAACAAGTATCAAGAAATCCAAACCCAAGGGATTTGGGTTTAGGGAGTGGCAGAGAGACAGGTGTGATCGCTTCTGGATTCTGAGCATCAGGACTTTGGGGGGGAAAGAGAATAGAGGCCAGGTAATGCCACACATCCTAGGGATTTGATATAAGAAATCAAAGAACCAGTACGCAATACTATAACTCAGATACTACCAGGAAACAGATCTATATTATTTGTAGTTTACCTATCCCAGGAAAACAAGGAAAACTGGAGAAAGAGTGATAAACAAACATCTCTTCTGACCAGACTCCCACACATTCACTAGACTAAATTTTCATTAGTGTGCATGTATTTCCTACAAGTTGTAAGCTCCTGGGGACAGTGTGGGGCTAAGGAAAGAATCCCACACATCCTGATTTACTTCTCACACTTGAAGCAGAGCATCTTAGAAAAAGAAAACCTTCAACATATAGTGAGTTAAAGAATGATAAAACATATTTTTGCTTCAGATCAGTCATAGATAGAGGAAGGAAGTCAATATTGTAGAAGAATTCTGAGTTAGCTGTGTCTAGACTCGATCCCCAGAGTCGTCATTTGTGTATGAGGTAGGGCAAAAATACACGAACAATGTATCTTTTTCTATATCTGTAAATGGGATAATGATTTTACTAGTTGCTTTAGGGTTTACAGGTTACATCTTTAACTTGCACTGTACTCTCATGCTTTAGTGGTTGTAAGCAAGGGACTCTCCCTGAAAGCAATTCCTCTTTGTAAATGAATATTTTGAAAATGAAAAGTAATTAAAGATTAACAAAAGTAAGCAAAATGGATTTTTAAAGCTCCTTAATTATTATTTAAAGCACAATGGGTATTTAAGATAACCAATCTTCTGCAGAAAGTTTAAAACCCATTAGCTAATTTACAAATTCAGTGAATTCATAGAATCCATTCACATTTGACAGGTGATGGAATTGTGGCAGAGAGTTTAAGAGATTTATGGAAGGTCACTCAGAAAATCAGTGAAAGAACAAGAAATGACATACAACGCTCTGTCTTTTTCTGTATTCTCATCTGGTGATACTTGGCAGCTGAAAACGAATACTGCACTGAACCACTCTT
>NW_007727602.1:5682-41216 GCF_000696425.1 Galeopterus variegatus | reverse complement strand
ATCAGTCATAGATAGAGGAAGGAAGTCAATATTGTAGAAGAATTCTGAGTTAGCTGTGTCTAGACTCGATCCCCAGAGTCGTCATTTGTGTATGAGGTAGGGCAAAAATACACGAACAATGTATCTTTTTCTATATCTGTAAATGGGATAATGATTTTACTAGTTGCTTTAGGGTTTACAGGTTACATCTTTAACTTGCACTGTACTCTCAAGTGATATTATGCTACTTCTTACAGAAAAAAAAGAACCTTACAATTGTATACTTCTATTTCTCCCCCAACCTTGTGTTATCATTGCCATGCATTTTAGCTTTACATACTTATCAACCTCACACTGTATGGTTATCATTTCTATTCAAACAATTATCTTTTCTCTCTGGCTCTCTGTTCTGAGAACTCTAGCCACCTTAGGAGTCAGCCAGTCTCCACCTGGGTTCTCTATCCCTACAGTAGAACTTGGAAATTCTCTGAATACAGTAAACTAAGTATTTTAAGGCTCATCTCATTTGTCTTTGACTTTTCTGGGCTCATTGTTCTTTATTCCCTCATAAACGGTGTTTTGCAAGCTGGCATCTTATATATTTTGTTTGTTTCAGTGGGAGGGCAAATCTAGTCCCTCTGATTACATTTTGGCCTTCTAAAATTAAAATAGAGCAGTTCTCTGTATAAGTAGTGATTCTTTGCAAGTGCTTAAACAGGAATTTGGAAACTCCTGGGAAAATATCAAATACCCAGACACACACACAGTTTTTTATCTCCTCAAATCCCAACCCTCCTTGTACTAGGAATTATAGAAGTAGATTTAAAATAAAACAAAACAAAACTTAATGCTATATAGTCATTATATACAATAAGAACACTGGACTGGAAGTCAGATGAGCTGGACTAAAATCGAGGCATGGATCTCTGTGACTCTGAACAAATAACATGAGCCTATTTGAGACTCATTTTTCTTATATGAAAAACTGAATTAATAATTCCAAGTTTACAAAATTATATTAAATACCAAAACACAAAGCACATTATGTGACTCATATTACATCCTCCAAAATGCTTGTTTTATTTTTCTTTAATATGGGTTTGATTCCATATCAACTTGCATAAACTTGAGCACCCAATATGTGCAAGACAACATTATGTATTATAATTTACCTTTTTGAAACTGTAAAAATGCACTATTATCCTAATTGTATAGCTAAGGAAAATGAATCTCTGTAAAATAGATAATCATGGCTAAATTCACAAAATGAGTAATAATTTTCTATAGGATTTGAACCCAGTTCAGTTTTGATGTATGCTTTTTTTCTACTTCTTTCTGCTGTGTTTAAGCTTCCTTTTTATCAAATAATTTCTATAAATATTTTAGTTTTAGAGATATGGATCTGATACCAGAATTTTCAAAGACTCTGCACTGACATTTGCCATTTCTTGCAGTAAATATATCTAAAATTCTATGTAACCTAAACTCTTCATCATAATAAATATTCAAAATGCTTTTCTAAGTAAAATTAATTTTATATACAAAATTTTATGATAAACTGTTATTGTTTCCTTTAAGATATTGTTTTTGACGATGGTACTCTCAAAAGACTTGTGTCCTGAAAGAAATATCAAAATGCACATCCGTGAGATGAAACAGCTACCACTTTTTTTTAGTTTATGATTCAGCATGTTTTGGTTATTCTTTATGGCACAGCATAAATTTCTGTCATGCTACAAATAGACAACGTCAAAAAAGCAGCATTTCAGAGGCCTGGCAAATGCCATAGCCACCCTTAAAATCACATGCTACTATTTTACGAGAGTAGTTTAAAATGTTTTGTTTGCACTGGCAGCACTCTGAATCATTACAGCAAGGATAACACTTTTTTTCCCTCATTAGTAGTATTTTATGCTCTTCCGATGTGCACTTTTAGTCTATTTTGAGTTAATTTACCATTCTGTCACATATTCTTTAATAAAAATGTTTTAACAGTCCGTGTCTCACATATGATCTTTGAGACTGGATTTCTGTCTGATTCTGTCTTCTATCTCCACTTAGAGACACATGTCACTTTCGCCACAATTTCCCAAGCACAGAAATCCACCTTTGTGTCACCTTTCAAGTTCACACATTTTCCCACTGACCAAGCTCTCAGGGATGTGTCTTGTTACTTTTTCATGTTTCTCTCTTCAGGAACCTCTACCATCACCTTCCTGTTGTAATTATCGCAGGTGTCCTAAGTGCCACATCAGTTTGCTGCTGTGCTGGCCCATGTGGTTTTCTCAGGAGAAAATCTTAGAGTAGCTTAGTTCTAGAGTAATGGTGGGGAAACACTAGCACACTCATGCACCGCATACATCCAGTCATTCTTTCTCTGTATTTGTTAGTGATTATGAGCTCAGAAGCTTGAGTATGCTTTCTGGGTTCAAATCTCAGCTCTTTTAATCAATAACTGTGTGACATCTGACAAATTGCTTTATCTCTTTGTGTTTCAATATTCTTACCAATAAAATGGGGGTAGTTAATGTACTTACCTATGAGTGTTATGCTAAGAATAGGGCCTGGCATGTAACATTAATCGTGTAAATGTTAGCTGTAATTACTGCTACAGCTGATTCTGTATTACTATTATTATTACTATGTGCTATTTTACTATTGCTGTGACTATATGATGTTTTATTATTGCAGTGACTATTGCTGCTATAATAGCATAAATAAGGAGGCAAAAGTATGTTAGAAGCAAAATGTTGATTTTGGTGACTCTATTTCATATACCTTTCCCACACTGACCCCAGATCTAGAGTATCCCTATTAATGTTATTTATTTCCTCTCATTATAAAGTCTTTTTCTGGGGGGGGCGGGGAACAAACATAAAACAATTTTTTTTTTTTTGTCCTTTTTGTGACCGGCCGCACCGTGCTCAGGCAGTGAGCACATCACACTGGCCATCCCTATATAGGATCCGAACCTGCGGCGGGAGCGCTGCTGTGCTCCCAGCGCCACACTCTCCTAAGTGCACCATGGGCTCAGCCCAACATAAAACAATTTTTAAACCATGATTATAAGAAGTATTTACTTTCAAAACATTTCTGTTTTTTCAATAGGAAGAGGACTGAACCAGGGAAGTAGCTTTTTAAAATAATTTCTAAGATTTGCAAAACTTTATATGTGTTACTTTATTTAAACACCCTGTTAGGAAAGTATTATTACAACATTTTACAAATGAAGAAATTAAATTTCAGAAAAAATAGAATTGTGTGTTCTAGGTCAGATATAAAGTAAGAGTTAGTGCTGAACATCAAGCCCAGACTTTTCCATCTCCTGAGATAAAGAGGTGAAATATTAAGTTAAACCTGGAATAGCTGATTGAGTCACACTCTCTACCTAGCTAAATGGAAAGTATTTTGAGCAGCTAGTGATTGGATCTTTTCTAAATACACCTGTAATTTCTGCTTGAAGTTGACAATCTTAAGCTTCTGGGACTTTTCCAAGCTTGATGGAATAGGTAAGCATAAAAGTGGGGTGGCATTTGGATGTATACACTACTTTTTGGGGGCCAGAACAAAGAGAGCAGCCAGTCTTGCCTTGCATTCATTGATTCTTTCAGAAAATGATTTAATTAATCTCCAGTGTATGTCAGACCTTGTTGTACTTTTAGCATGATATTCACTAGATGTGAGACTCTAACTGCTAGAATAGTTATTCTTTAAAACCACAAGTTCTATAGCCTTCAATCATGTTGACTTTCTGTTTCAAACTCTTCAGTGACTACTCATTGCAATAAAATTAAAGTATGTTACATTTTGCTCTCCCTGACCTGCTGCTGCTACTATTACAGTCTGCCTCACCACTTTCTCTATAGGCTGACCTTCCATTGGCACTTGGAATGTGTTTCCCATTTCAGAGTCTCTGTGCATGGTGCTGTTCCTTCTAACTATGATACTCAGGCTCACTCTCCTCCTGGTTAATTCATCTCAGCTTCCTGCTCAGATGCCTCTTCCTGGGCATGCCCTCTCTGAATTTAAATATGTTATAAATTAATCTGTCTCTTATTTTCTCTGTTAACTCCCTGCTTTTCTCCTCCACAGCACTAATTTGTGTAATGATTATTTTTTTTTCCTACCTGGTAATCTCAGTTGGAGCAGAGATCCTGTCTTTCTTGTTTACCGTCACTGTTAGCTCCTAGCAGAGTTTATGACACATAGAGGTGCCTAATAAATAAGTATTAAGTAAATGCATGAATAAAAGGAAGATACCATCTTAGTAATTAAAATGATGTGGTTTTCATAATCAAATTGGTATATGTTAAAAAAGAAACTCATTACTGTTTGACCTCAGAAGTTTCCTTAATATTCTTGAAACTCAGATTCCTTATCCATAACATGTGTATAAAAATACCCTCTTCAGAACATTTTGAAAATTAAATGTACCAAAGCTTCTGATTCAGTATGTGTAGGTTACCTTCTCTTTTCATTCATGACTTAGCACTGATTTTTACATGTGAACTCTATCCACTGGACATTCTTTGGATAAAATCATAATTGCCATGTAAGAGCAGCTCTTTAGTTTTCTTCTGATTGATCATTATTTTGATTCATTTCTCTCTCACGCTCTTTTTTTTTTTTTCTCATAATCTCATGACAAAATGTGTTGTTAATTTCTTGATTTCAGTAAGTCGGAAAATGATTATAATAGTTTCAGTCACCTCTGAAGATGAGACTCAAGAAGACATAAAGAGGCTTCTTTGAGTTGTTGTGATGGTTATTTCTGTCTTCAGCAGCTTATTGTTTTGGCAGTCAGAACTCATAAACTGTTTGTAGATGTTGGTTTTTGTGGTCTGAAGATGATTTCGCCACTTAAAAAGTGAGTGTAAGGACATAAATCAAAGAGATGAAGGGATTGTAAAATAATGCATATTAGTGTCGAATTTTACTGTGAGTTTTATTTCTATTTTAAGTGACTGTTAACAGTTGCAAGAATATGTTCACACTCTTCCTATCATACTTATTTGCAATTCTTTCCTAATCTCTGTTTTCTTGTCTTCTCTCAAATGTTATGTCCAATTAAAAGATATCTAGGAAAATATCCACCTTTCTTCGGAAAGTGATTTCTTTCTTCAAATACAAAAATATATCCATAATCTATAAAGAAAAAAAAAAAAAAAGAGAGGTCAGAAAAAAGTATATAAGGTAAAGTAAAAATTCTCTGCAGATTAATCCTCCAACTGCTTGTGAATATTGCAATTTTACTGATTTATAAATAGTATATGATTATGTTTTCATGTTTTACAAATAAAAAAATCAAATAGGTAGTAATGTATGCAATGATTTGAGTCTAAATATTGCCTGAGGAAACTGCAGGCAATATTTTCCCTGCTCAAACTGAAATAATTCAAAGTACTTGTTACTCTCGGTTTGGAATTTATGAAATTGAGTGTGCCATCCTTGTCCCCTAGAGCAAAATTTCATCTTTTGTTTTTCTTTAAATTGTTAAATGCATTTCGCAGACTATTTGCATTTTGAATATCTTTAAATACCCCAGGAGAATTTATCACTGTTTGTGAGCTACAGCCCTCCGCTAGTTAACCCCACTCTACTCATTACTCACACCCCTAAATCTTTGCCCATGTAAAGAATACTTTATCATCTTAAAAATGGAAGCATCAATGTTTGGTGGCAAATGGTAGGAAAAACTGAATTTCACTGGCATTCTGAGCAATATTGCCACTTAGAAAAATCTCACTGAAGCTGGTTCTTTGCATGTTATTCATATCTGAGTCACCTAGGCAACTTGGTCTATGTAATTTCCTTTATAAGTAAATTATATATTTTCTGTTCTGTGATGACAAACAAAGAACAGAAGTAGCCTTTTCTGATGCAGGAATCTATAGCACAGCAGGTGAACTTGATAAATGATTTTTGTGTGAAACTTATATACATACATAAAAATGTTCAACATTAACACCTAACTAAAAACTAATTTTTAAAATATTTTTGAGGATGTAAAAGTATGGTTCCAGCAGAACACAGAATTTCTGAGATGTTACTAAACTTCGGGCATAAATGAATTTTTGTACTGTACAAACTTTATTCAAATGGCAAGTGGCATGAGTCAAGACATCATACCATTTCTCTAAAAAAAAAAAAAAAGAATCTTTTTTTCATACAGAATCATGGTGATTGTTACAAGTTCTTTTCTCCTAAAAGAAGTAAAGCCCTGTGACTCCAGACAGAAATTGTATGAATAGTGCATTAAGGAATTATTACAGTGGAGGGTCATTAGATATAATCAAAGGCCAGCTTAGAGGCAGAAGAAGAAACAGAAGGTGAGTTTGATCTTTAGCCAGATCAGGAGCCATGCACCATGGAGGCCATCTGGATGCTGGAAGTTAGTTTAAATTCTGGTTGATGCTTTTTATTTAATTTGGAATAAGTCCTTAAATTCTAGGACAAGAACAAACCTTTATACACACAGGCTGGGAATCTCCCAATATCTTGTTGATATTGTAAAACATTCTAAGCCTATCATTTAGAAATGCCACTATAAGAGAAGCTGAGATGCAAAATGACATATTACAGTTCAACCCTAGCAGACCCCAAATCTCCATATTTACTCAGATGTGTACCATATGTTGATATTTTCCTATTTGTATTCTTTAAGAAAAAGTTCACTATCCTCTTAGGCATATACTGGATTTATTCTGTTTAAATAGCATTTGTTGAAATTTGTGATGTTTGATTTCTTTAAAGCAATCCATTTCTTGAAATGTTAGTGTTTCCCATAACTCTTGACATTACCTGTTACTATCTTATAAACCATCTAAAGCTGCACCGTTCAATAGGAACCTGAAAAAGCAGCGAAGGCTATCATTACACTATAAGGAAAGCCCAAGATAGGAGAAGATGGGACCTTGAAACAAATTTACATGGAACATAGATTACATAAAAATTAAAAGAATGGGAAACAAAAGTCAAGAACTACTTCCTTTAATAGATATTAAAAACACACTTTAGAAAATAGTCTAGATCTAGGGTCAGCAGACGTCTTTTGCAAAGGGCCATATAGTAAATATTTTAGGCTTTGTAGGAGATATTGTTATCTGTTACAGGTAGTACTTACCTGTAACAGGTAGTTACTGACCACATGTAGCTATTTAAATTTAAATTAAACTTAGTTAAAATATAGTAAATATTCAGTTCCTCCATCATATTTCAAGTCCTAGCCATATTTCAAGTCCTTGATAGTCACAAGTAGATATAGACTATTTTCATCACCAGAGAAAGTTTGATAGGACAGCACTATTCTAGAGCAGGTGTTGGTAAACTATGGCCCATTGGTCAGAACTGGCCTACTGCCTGTTATTGTGAATAAAAGATTCATTGCAACTTAACTATGCCCTTTTGTTTCAGTATGATCCATGATTCACTCTACCAAGTCAGAGTGAGTACTACCTGTAACAGATAACAATATCTCCTACAAAGCCTAAAATATTTACTATCTGGCTCTTTGTAAAAGATGTCTGCTGACCCTAGATCTAGACTATTTTCTAAAGTGTATTTTTAATATCTATTAAAGGAAGCAGTTCTTGACTTCTGTTTCTCGTTCTTTTAATTTTTTTGTGATTTATGTTCCGTGTAAATTTGTTTCAAGGTCCCATCTTCTCCTATCTTGGGCTCTCCTTGTAGTGTGATGATAGCCTTAAGCGCTTTTTCAGATTCAGGAAAGGTAAATGATTTCAACGAGGGGCTTCTTTCATCATTTATGTCAAATTGAAGTCGTAAATTCTCTAGGTATAGGGAATGCTGAGTATTATAGTGGCTAAGCCTAACATTACCGCTACACAATATATCATAAATCAGTTCAGAGCTGGGAATATTTACAGACTTTTTTCTTCATGCCTGTTTCATAATATGTAACAAATGCAGTTCACGACATTCCTCAGTAATTTGAAGTTCATTTCATATTTACAGACTCGATTGCACTTTATATGCAAATGACTCATTATACTTTAGAAAAGCAGTATGTTAATTTGATTAATTTCTTACCTTATTTAAATCTTATGAAATGTCACCTGCCATTCAATCTACACACCAGTTATAATAAAACAACAAACATTATAAAGAACCGAAGCATTAAATTTCTCCTAATCAGAAGACAGTTATGACAGGATTCACTTTATGCACATATGAATACTGAATATGTTGGAGATTTTGAACCTTCCCCTATTTAGGCCCTAAATAACAAACCCTTTGTAATAAAATTGTCCATATTCAATGAACACCTAGGAATGTTGATTTTATTTTCTATATGGTTTGCAGTAGTTTGTGAATTAGGCAATTTCTGTTTGCAAGGCTGAGGTATGCTATAAATAAAACATGGCTTTGCAACTATCTTTTGTGGCAACTCCTTGTATCTAACATGATGCCATCCCCTTTGAAGGAGTTTGTTTCCTCTTGTCATTGCCTCTGGTCATGGGGAATGATAAGGATAATTATGTTGTCTACCCCTGTGATACTTGGTGCTGTGTGTTTCCCTGGTAGGATGCCATATTTCCTCTTTTCAAAGCAGCTTCCGTTCCTTCTGTCCACTGACTCTCAGCTTTAGGGAAAGGGGAAATGTACAGCATGACACTGCAGGCGAGAATTTATTCCTGGAAGCCACCAAAGGGAAATTAGCATGGTTAGGTGGAAAAAAACAACCCTGGAGCAGAGTAACCCTGTAGGGTCATGTGGCTGTCACACACCAATGCTGTGTATAGAAAGAATGATATTTTAGGGCTGTGAACTTTTGTCTTCATGTGGTCCTTGTGGTATAACAGGATGGTTTATTAAAGTGAGTAAAACTTAGGGACTCTTGTTTGTCCCAGCAATACGATGGGAAATTGTAGCACATGAGAAAAATATAGTGGTATGGGAGCCTCAGACCAGTAGGAAGTTCAGGGGCTTTTAGACAGAAAGAAAAATACAGAACAGAAACAAAGATATTTTGTGCTTAAGGGATTAACCAATAGAGGGGAAACACTAACTTGAAGAAAAACGGTAAGAATATGAGAATAGTTGAAGAAAAGAGAAGATTAGTAAAAATAAAAGATATTCAAATGTTAGAAATAATAACACATACCTGAGATTCATTAAAAAAGGGAAATTCAAAAGGAACACTGAATAGACCTATAAAAAACAAAGTATAAGAAATCAAAGTAATTGGCTTGATAAGGCCTTAGCAACTAAGCATTCTTTTTTATTTTTTTAATTGATATTTATGTTAAAGATTGGCCTTTGTGGTGTGGGGGTACTTTTAACTGCTGTACAATTTTTTTTTCTTTCTTTTTTTAAAATGTAAAATGATATTCTTTCCAGATTTTTCAAGAATGGTTTTTATTTCTCATTGATTACAGCAAGTTTTATACAAGATACTCATTCTTAGGTGGTCCGACCTGCATTCTCTTTTCATTGGATTGCTTAATGAAGAGACTAGCTTTTTCACCAAGGAACTTTTCAGTGACCTTGAGTAAACTAGGAGTGTACAAGCAGACATCTGGTAATTCAGAGATTTGTTGTTTGCACACAAAAATAGAGGATTTAGTAAATATGAGAGATATGTATAGCCAGATTAGTAGAATATCGGTAATAACTTTAGACTATAGTATATATTTTAATTGATGTTTATAAATAGCTCTGCTCCCTGTAGTTTTGTAATATAACATTTACCAAACTTCTTTTTTGATGGAATTTACATATGGCACATCAGGATGATTAAAAGCCAGCGGTCTTTTCACAGCATGGCAAAAAATAGGATTTGATTTATCTTCATGCCTCGCTTACCACTTGCTGTGACTGTACTTTTGAAATTTTAATATTCTCATTTCTCATAAGGAGTTTGTTATGTAAAATATTATGTAAGTAACTTTTTACATTTCTAAAACTTGTTTTTTGAATTTTTATTTAATAAAATAATTGTGTGATAAGAGAAAAGGTATAGCTTAGTTTTCAGAATCTATAATGTTTTTTCAAGGGATGATATGTGTTTTAAGTTAAGTAGAATTATACCTATTCATAATACTATGACTTTTTAAACAATTATTTTAAAAGTTTCAAAATATTCAGTGTATGTAGAATTATCTACCTTGGCATATATTAGCATTGCTAAAACATTTTCTAAAGATTAAGAGATTAGCAGAATTGAATTGGTTATTCTAGCAGCAAATGCAATTCTGAATTCTATGTTAGATTGATGTGATGTATAGAACAGAATATTTGTTAAAATTTTATTGTTATAAAGGCTGATTGCTGAAAGTGCAGATATTCATGCTTGCTTGTGTGTGTGTGTGTGCATGCAGCAGAAATAGAATAACGTTAATATGAAAAAATGTTTTGTTTTTTTCCCCCCACAAATAGAATCACCACACTGTTTGGTGATTGTAGTTTATTCATATTTTAACGTGTCAGGATTACAACAAGTTAAATTGAGTGATATGGAAATTTAAGTAAAATAGACTACAAATGTGCTTTTACGATTTCATTCTTGATTCTGTATAAAAGAATACTAATTATTGAAATAAGAATTAATTATGTATCAGAAATTTAACAACATCATCTTACTTCAGCCTTATAACCTTTATTTATAAGTAATATTTATGTTCTACAATTGGGATAAATTTAAACTCTGGGGTTTTGATTAACATGCCAGTGATCACAGTTAGTAAGTCGCAGTGTCAAGATTTGAACCCAGATCTATTTATAGCAAAAGCTTGATTCAAACCAAGACGTATATTATTTTATTTAAAAGTTGTACTGTTATTTTTTTATTAATGAAAACCAAGATATGTAAGATTTGTTTTAATATTGCCGTTTTTCCCTCTAGTAGATCCTCCTTGAGTGTGGGGTTATGAGGTGGGTATTTAGCATATTGAAAAAAGGTGTATGAAATAATTCCTTCAAATGCCATGAGACACAATTCTAACAAGAACTCTGTATAGTCCCTTCAGTAGTGCCACATTTCATTTACAGTGTCTAAACCACTTTCAGACCACAGTTCCTTTTTGATTGCCACAGCTTGCCAACAACTCTATGAAGTAAAAGTCTCATTAGATCCATGGTGCAAGAGAGGATCCTGAGGTTCCTTGTACACAGGTACACAGTTGTAAGCGACTGTGCTGAGACTCGGGTCCAGGTATTGAAAGTAGCTGTGTCCTTTCCACTTTACCACAGCTGCTTTCATGAATGAAAGAGGAAAGAGCCTGCTTTGTTCATGTTTGTTTTAATGCTTAAAAAAAAAAAATCACTGAGAAGTTTGAGATGCTGGGAAAGATTTTGAAGTTAAAAGCCATGGATGGAAGTAAGGGTCAGATGACAGACACTGTGTTGTATGAAATTTTTTATCAAGAAAACTATTGTCAGGAAATTGTTGATGTGATTTCTAGTCTGCTTATAATAAAATCATAGTGTTAAAATCACTCGGCATTCACGGCTTCTGTGGAAGATTTGATTCTGTCGGATGTACTTGGGTTTCTGCCATTTCAGTCTGATGTGGGAAGTGAGAAAGGTGATGGCTGGGATACAGGAACGAGTGCCTAATCAGCTACACTGACCTTTAAGGACTGTAATGTCGTGAGCTGAATACATTATATTGTAGATCTATATATAACACTGTGTGGGGGAGACAGAAGAATCTGAAATGTATGCTTTTCAAGACTGAATACATTTGTGAGCAGAAAAAGCTTCCTAATACGGCACTCAAGATTATCTAAATTGCTTTGCCTTCTCTCATATAGGGAAGTCTGGATTTAATATCTCTTTGATGGATTCACAAACATAACCTCCTTGGTTTAAATGACACCTAAAGAGTTTTCATAATGACAACTGTGTAGATCAAAATTATTGAGATTACATTAGAAAAAAACAACTGTATGAGGTCATTCCAGTGCTTGACTTGGATCACTTTTGATACGTATGCTGACACATAAGAATGTAATAGATCTGTATGGCTAAGATCAGTCATATGATCACATAAATAAACATATCTTAAAAGTTCAAAGTGCTCTAAATTTATCAGCAAAATAGAATATTTTAAGATGATACCAAATCAAAAAAAATGATTTCCCATTTTGATTATTGCTATGAAATGTTTCCTGATCCTGTGAAGCACTTGAAGTTTTCAGTCTTTTCAATTCTTCTTTCAACATCCTCACTGCTCATAGATGATTTCCCATTTTGATTATTGCTATGAAATGTTTCCTGATCATGTGAAGCACTTGAAGTTTTCAGTCTTTTCAATTCTTCTTTCAACATCCTCACTGCTCATAGTACCCAGTGTACAGGAATTCCTTGGTAATCCTACCCCTCTCTCCCCCACTTCTTGCCTTACTGGTGTTATATGTTCCAGTTCTAACATTCCCTATTCCTTTCATTTAAATATTTGTCTTTACTTCTATTTTGGTGGAGCTCCACTAGGTAATTCAATCGAATCTTCATAACTAATTCATGTTCATGTCAATGACTGATACTATTTTGTCACAATATTCCTCCATTTACTAGCCTTTTTCTTGGGATAGATATGGATTGAATAAGAGAGGGGGGTCAACTAAAGATGACCCATGTTTTTGGCTTGAACATCTAGGTGGATGCAAGTGCCATTTTCTAAAATAGGGGGAAATGGACAAGGTGAAACTAAGTAAATGGACATTGGTGAAGTTGGATAAAATCAAGACTTCAACTTTGAAAATATTAAGTTTGAATTGCCTCTGTGACTACAAAGTAGAAAGTTGAATATATAAGTCTAGAGTAAGAAAAGAAATATAGCTGGAGATAATAATGTCTCATTCATGGAATAAATATGATTATTTTAGGAAAGAGTAAAAGAGAGACTAGGGATAGGAGAAACTCCTTGGGATTTTCATCATGATGAATCTATCATGAATAAATCTATTAATGGAATTCTTACTTTCAAATTGCATATTATCATATTATTAATATCATGAAAGTTAAATAATCTACTAGGATTATATTCATTTTCATCAAAATCTGTCGGATATAGGTGGCTGTAACTATACCAAGTTATAACCTATAATAAATAAGGTGTTCTCCTCCAACCCCTCCCCCAAAATTTCTTTTAATTTACAAGAACTAACACATCAGAGCCTCTTAACAGTACTGTACCTGCCAAGCACTTTGACTGTTTCAGGTTCTGGGTTGTTATGTAGGCCTTTATTGAACACAAGAATCAGTAGAGGATCCTACATTTCATTGATATCTTTAAGGACCAACAGATTCAAGTCATGTTAGAAACTACTTAAAACATGTCAATTGTTAAATAGGGAAGAGGTCACAAATATGCTCATCCATGCTGCCACCCTTAACTTTCATGTCATTGGAAATGTGAGCACGTTTACAGCACAATATTTCTGATCTAGACCTGGTTTCAGAGCCCTACTCTGTACTCTGTTCTCTGTATACCACACAGAGAAGATTATACCAAATTCTCATAGTTGGTGTAAAGATGAGTTCCATTTATCATCTCCACTATGACTTTATGGTACAATTTCTAAACATTTGTCAAATATTATTTTACATAAAGCATTTATTGTGATGGATACTCTTTCAGTCTCCTACAGGTGCCATAACAAAATACCACATATGGGATGTCTTAAGCAACAGAAATTTATTTGTCATAGTTTTGGAGTCTGGGAGTCCAAGATCAAGGTGTTGGCAGGTTTGGTTTCTTTTGAGGCATCTCTCCTGGGCTTGCAGATGTCCATCTTCTTACAGTGACTTCACGGGCACTTGCTGTGTGTGCGCACACTCTTGGTGTCTCTTCGTTTTCTCATTAGGACACCAGTTCTATTGGATCAGTGCACTCCCTTATTACCTCATTTAACCTTAACTAGCTCTGCCTTCAAATACAATCACCATGGATGTTAGGGCTTCAACATATCAATTTTTTGGGGGGGGACATAATTCAGTTTTTAATTCAATAAAATTATTATTAAAGTATAATCTGCCCTCAAATACTCTTTAGCTAATTTGGCATAAGTATATATATTTACATCTTTGTTATCTATACACCTGTATGTATGTATTTATCATATATAAGCACAAATCATGTATATGTATACATCATAGATATACACACAGATATACACATATTTTTGTACACACACACACACATGTATGTATACATGCTATATTGACAAAACTTATCAAAGGTAGAATATGGTAACTTCTTTAAGTATTACCAGAGTTTAGACATGTATCATTAATAGGTAGAGAAATGAGAGTAGATACCTGATGAGCATTTAGAAAAGAAAGGTAAGAGGACTATATATTGAAAAATGAATAGATGCAGCACTGCAAAATGGTCTATGCCGGGCTCCAGAGGTTCAAATCTTTCCTCCACTCACTGTAACCTAGAGCAGCTTAATTCCTCCTCTACACAATTGCAATTAAAAAAAAAAGCAACAAAAAACACAAATCATGAATTGTTTAGGGAATCAAATTACGTATGTATATAAAGTGTTTAAACCAGAGGCTGGCACACAATAAGAGGCTGCTCAATAATCATTATTATTATTTGTAGGTTTGAGTAGAAATAAAAAGTGGGCAGAAAAGTATAAGGACAACAAGTAGTGTACACTATTAATGTTTTCTTAATAATTTTTTAAAAACCTACTCCAAATTTCCTTCTGTGGAAGTATAGTGGAGGCTCACGTTCAATTGCTGTTTACTGAGACACAATCTATCACTCCCCTGAGGGACTGCTTGCCTGCCCCTTCCCATAGGTTGATTGTGTTATGGCAGCCCATAAATTTTACTTCTTTTAAGAAACTTTAAATATGCCCTGTGACACCTCTTCCAGGTTTTAGAGCTGTCTCTCACCCATTAAGTCACAAAAAGTTAACCTTTCCTAGATTATAAAGACCAACTTTCTCAGCTCCTCAAAGCAGCACAAGAAGAAAAGAGATATTTTACTACCAGAGCTATCTAATCCCTGTACTGAGAAGTTGGTCCCATTACCCAGAAAGGAATTTACCTTAACATTAATGCAATTTATTAGGATAAAAAAACAAACAAACAAAAACCCTGATTGGTTATGTTCTAGGCATTGTGCTAGATACTGGCTTTTTTCAGAATGAAATCAAAGATTCTTTAGAACACTGTTGGTTCATTAGCCTATGAGTTTTTCACTTCATAGAAGAATGTGTATGTTATATGAGGGTACTTCAAAAACTCCGTGGAAAAATTGGTACTATCGTCTAGTTTTATTTTTCCATGAGCTTTTTGAAATACCCTCATATTTACCAGGCCTTTAATGAATCTCCAATACTCATGTAATCAAGCCTTTATTAAAATCAGAGTTATAAGAATGGTCTTATGACTATAAAAATCTCATTCTAAATAATATTTTGACTAGCTCTCTTGTTAAGCTTGTATATAAATATGTTGACATAGTTATTAGAAAAATTGGCAGTATGTCCTGCAGCTACTGCAAAGGAAAAACATTCTTCCTATTGCTGACATGACTGTCCTCAGAAGCATTTGAACCTGTTAGCTAATTATTGTAAGGGGATAAAAAAATTTAGCATTAAATGTGTTAAACCTAATGTCAATTGTGGAAGGTACTCTACATTTAAGTGAGCAATATTTGATGACTTCATCTAGTAATTCAAATTATTCAACTATTTCAGAGTATACTGTACATCTAACTCATGCTAGAGGACCAATCAGGACAAAGGTCTCAAAATCATATGGTATTTAGTGGTGAAACTGTATCTTTTACCATGAAATGTTCTTATTGTATTTTATGGCAAAAAATCTAGAGAACTCAAGAACTTGTACACATTTTTCTGCATAAACTCTGTTACTTCCTCAGGAAATTTATTCTTCTGAAAGGCAGCAGATGTCCTGGTTCCCCACCTGGCAAAAATAAAGCAGATTCCAGAACGTACATACAACAGGTACACTGCCTCCTACACACATATTTAAAGTTGTAGAACTCTGTCTTGGTCTGTTTGTTGCTGCTATAACAAAAATACCACAGACTGGGTAATTTGTAATGGACAAAGATTTAGGGGCTCTCAGTTCTGGAGGCTGGGAAGGCCATCAAGCCACTAGCATCTGGCATGGGCCTTCTTGCTGCATCATCTTGTGGTGAGGGTGAAAGCACAAGAGCAAACCCATTACTGCAAGCCCTATTTATTACAGCATTAATCTACTCATAAGGGAGGAGTCCTCTATCAGAACATCATGTATTCACTAAAAATTCATTGCATCGCAATGTTCTAATAGCATCTACTCTGTTCTAAACTAATTATCATTTTCTTTATTCAGTTATTATACATATTTTTTATTTTTCAAATTAGAAATAAACTTTACCATTTTTGGATGTTAAGAAATAACAGTTGAAATGGAAAATAATTCAGATTATAACCCAAATTATAATAAAAAATAATGTTGGGTAAATCACAGGCAAGTAACAGCATAATTGTTTTGAGTCTGGTGGTTATGTATATATTTAGTCACTGGTTAAATGAAGAGGAGAGACAAATTCAGAGTGAGGCCAATGTGCAAATACCAAGTGCAGGAAGGTCTTGAAGGAGGCCCATTCAGCTAACTTAAATAAACTTATGGATTGATGATTATGAGAAATACAATACAAACGAGGAAAAATGTTGCTGGTTTGGAGGGTGATGTGAGAAAACATACAGAAGCCTAAGCAAAAGATCGAAGAGAGAAGCAACGAATGGGCCACGGATATGATAACTATTACCAGAGTGGAATTGCTAGATTGGATGTAATAGTCAATGGATCACTTTTATGAATTTGCATACCTCATGGGTAAAACCAAACTTGTTGATGATATGGATTGTGAGTCCAAAAAATGAGAGAGAAAAAAAGCAGAGAAAGAAGAAGACAAAGGAGGGAAGGAAGAAAGGAAGGAAAGAGGGAAAGAAGCAGGGGATAGAGGAGAAGGAAAAGAAGGAGAAAGGAGAAAAAGAGGAAGAAAGGAAGGAGAAAGAGAAGGAAGAAGAAGGGAAGGAAGAAAGAGAAAACACAGGTCTTAAGCTGGTGCTTTGTGATCAGTCATGTTTACACATGTCTAAATCTCCACTTCCACTGGCCTGTGCCCCTCAGGCTTACAGCCATCTGGTATTTGACGAATGGAACAAAAACATACATTGGGGAAAAGACTGCTTCTTCAATAAGTGGTGCTGGGAAAACTGGATATCCATATGCAGAAGAATGAAACTAGACATGCACCTCTCACCATATACTAAAATCAAGTCAAAATGGATTAAAGACTTAAGTATAAGACTTGAAATTTAGTAAAATAACTAAGGGAAAATATAGGTGAAACCCTTCAGGAACTAGGTCTGGGCATAGACTTTATGAACATGAGTCTGAAAGCACAAGCAACAAAAGAAAAATAAACAAATGGGACTGTATCAAACTAAAAAGCTTCTGCACAGCAAAGGAAACAATCAACAGAGTGAAATGACAACCTACAGAGTGGGAGAAAATTTTGGCTAACTGTGCATCTGACAAGGGATTAATATCCATAATATACAAGGAACTCAAGCAATTATACAGTTAAAAACAAATAACCCAATTAAAAAATGGGCAAAGGAACTGAATAGACATTTTTCAAATGAAGACATACAAATGGCCAACAGGTACATGATAAAATGCTCAACATCACTAGTCATCAGAGAAATGCAAATTAAAACCACATTGAGATATCACCTCACCCAAGTTAGACTGGCTATAATCAAAAAGAATGAAAATAACAAAGGCTGGCAAGGATGTGGAGAAAAGGCAATGCTCCTACACTGCTGGTGGAACTGTAAATTAATACAACCACTATGGAAAACAGTATGGAGGTTTCTCAAACAAGTACAGATAGATCCTCCAAATGATCCAGCAATCCCACTTCTGGTTATATACCCAAAGGAATAGAAATAATCATGTCAAAGGGATACCTGCACTCCCATGTTCATTGCAGCTCTGTTCACAATAGCCAAGATATGGAACCAATCTAAATGTCCATCAATGGACGATTGGATAAGGAAAATGTAGTAAGTATACATCATGGACTACTACTCTGCCATAAAAAAGAATGAAACTCTCCCATTTGCAACAACGTGGATGAGCTTGGAGAAACTTATGCTGAGCGAAATAGCAAAGCGCAGAGGGATAAATACCATATATACTCTCATAAGCAGGAGCTAAGAAATAAAGAAGAAAGGAAAGGAAGACCACCGTGGTGTGTTGGACTTGCAGAGGGAGAGAACATACCTGGGGATACAATGTGGAGTAGAAAAAGAGGGATGGGGAGGGAGGTCAAAGATAAATGAGGGGATAATTGGGTGAGAGACATGGGGTATAATCACAAGTTGTGGCAACGAACATGCTGCCAGTGTGGATCTGGCCATCACATCTTAGGCACGAATGGTGACAATTTGCTTTGTACCCCATGAATATTCATAACCAGTAAAAACAAAACAAAAAATTTAAAAAATAAAATAATAATAAAATGAATAAATCTCTACTTCCACTATCTCTTAGTCCACCTGCCTCCCACCTAAGCCTGCTCCTTGTTAAAGCCTCTGCACTGTTACTTCTCCTGGTATTTCTTTTCCTTCAACTCTTAGCAGCTTCACAAGGTATAATACGTCTTTAACCCCAGACAACCCAAGAGAAGAAAGCATGATGATGTATTCTTTGGTGGGCTAGTAAGGGACTCCTAATTTTTATGAAGTGGAGTTAATCATGCCAATAATAAGCATGACATTTTTAGTTTCCTGAACCTATGACTACAGGAAACATAAATTAAACAAATACTTCTTGAGTGTCTATGTGTGGGAGTAGGTGTAAAAAAAGTTTGTAATGACCATTTATCAGGAGCTTACTGAGTAAGTTCCAGGAACTGTTAAATGTATTACATACATAATCTCTTTCAATTTTCACAACACTAGAAGATAGTTAATAAAATTCTCTTTTTTCCATATTGGAAAACTTTCGCTGAAAAACTTTAATAGCTCAAGGTCAAGTAGTTGGTAAGAGGTTAGGGAGAGACTTCAGACTATATCGGCATGATTCCAAAATCTATGTCATTAACTCTTAAACTGTATACCTTTTCCTTCAAACTTACTCTCATAACTTTAAGTTCAGTGTATCTCTACCCAATTCACTGCCCAGGAGTTCAATCCCATGTTACCTAGATGTTGTAAAACTTGTAGAGTTTTTTTTTTTTTGGTTTTCTTTTTGTTTGTGTGTTTTTCTCATGTCTGTGTTCTGTGTTCAATGCATTCAACATGGGCACAATAGCCTTGGGTAGACCCTTCATCTCTGCTGCACATCTCAAATACAGACCCAAATTGTTCCTTAGGGTCAGTAGTATAAAATCTGGTGCTTTCAAGGCATATTTTCTTCCACTTCCACCCTCCTAAAAAAGAAAAAAAAAAAAAAAAAAAAAAAAAGAAAATGGGGGGGACACACTTGGGGGGGGTGTATCAGAGTCACGAGGACTAATTCAACTAATATTTATCAAATACTCAGCTATTAAAATGAAAAAAAAAAAAAAAAAAACTGCAGTCTGACTTTTTATCTGCCAGGTTGGAAGAATAAGAACCCAGGGCCTCTGTCTTATATTATCTCAGTCTACCAGACATTTAAATCTAAGGATGAGAATGTGTATATAAGGATGCCTACTAATTTCCATCCAGTTCCTTTTCCATCCACGTGAGGAAATTCATGCTTCTTAGGAAACATATTGATTTTCTTTGAATTAAGTACCACATACTATAGAATGTAGTAATACAATTATATAAAATATTCCTGACTATGGCAGCTCATCATATAGAAGTGCTCTAAATTATAGTGTTCTTCTGCTTTTACACTCAAGTTCCTGGGATACAGAATTTTACATACCTAAGAAGGTGATCTGATAAGGATGTTCTTCAAAATTCTAGCATCATGCTGAGCAAATCTTGGGTAAGCCTGTTGTTTGTCAATCTTGACACCTCTTTCATTTTTTAAGGCAATTAATCACCTGCAGAGATACTGAGGTTTGCCTGGAATTTTTACATTTTGAGTTGCTTCTTTGATAGCGTCATTCAGATTTTATTTAAACGAGAATTCAAATAAACAATTAAAACAGCTAGTCATGCCACCTCCCTGTCTTCCCTCTTGATAACAGATGCAGGAGGCTTTTTAGCCTTTTCTCTCTTTCATCCCAACCCTGCCCCTTCCCCTCCTCCCTTGTACTTTGTTTCTAAATCTGACCAGAAGTAAGATATCCTAAATAGATGTCCCATAATATTTGTTAACATTAGAATGTGTTTACAGGAATCAAAAAGAACTGCTAACATTAGATTATAAAGACCAAAAATGGATGGAAGGGGTAGGAAACTGAGTTGCAGATATCAGCTGCAGCTGACTCACAGACATCAGAAAACTAAGATGGGTGCTCTTTGGATGAGCTCGTTTCCCTGCTAATGTCTGCCTTCTTTACTGGTGAAGAACAGATCACACAGTCAAATGGAAAGAAGTGAGTCAAATAAGGGCAAAGAAGGTAAATGGAGTATTAAATAATTCAAGGAGTAGTCCATGGGAAAAAATATTTGGAGACATATAAGCTAAGACTCTGTGCACATTTAGCAGGGAGAAATCTGTCAAACGCTGTCTTTTTTTCTATCACAGTTTTTTATATGTGAGATTGTCTATATAAAGTATTCTTTTTTTTTGTAAGCTTTTTAAAATTTAAGAAAATATAATTTATTTTTCTTATCACTTTTTAATTTATAGAAGTAGGGACTCAAGCAATTAAACAAAATATATTTTGTTGGAATATGTTATTTTGATGAATGTTATTTTGATACACATCAAAATTATTTCAATGATATGAACTATTTATTATACTGATGCAAAATTTCATTTGAAAACTGCATTTTTTCAAGCTCGTGATAGCAGTTCTGTAATATAATATCCAACAAATGGATAGTTCTTTGTAAATATCTGCTCAGTGCTAAGCACTTGGAAATTTTGGCATGGTGATTTCATAAAATTCAAGCGGATATTTATGATTGTTTGAATTATACAGTGTGATGGATGGAAGCAATTAACCAAGAAAATATGAAGTGAATTATCCAAATAATTAAATCAGAGGCTAAGCTGTAATTACATATTGAAAAATACACTCGCAACATTTAAAAATTCAGCAAGACCTGCTTAATTTTTGTCGTAGAAAACTCTCTGATATCATGGAAAGAAAGTTGACCTAACAATCAGGAACCCCATGTTCTGCTGTTAACTCCAGAACTAAACCACTTGGTGTCTAATTTCATCACAGGTTTTTAGTCTTTAAAACACTAAGCAAATTCATGATTGCTTAGGTCTTTCCAGCTCAAAAACTGTTAGATCTTTGTAACACTTGGAGAAATAACCAACCACAAAGATGGAGCTCCACTTGGTCCAAAATGTTTGGACTTATAAAAGAGATCATTGGTGTCCATTACAACTAAGACAATGAGTTTTTGGATAAACATTAAAAACTCCAGCAAAGATCTTAGAATGGAGATCTCACCTTGTCTCCATAGTCAGAGTTGGCTTTTAGAACATGTTGGCCAAGGTAGGTAAACCAACAGCTGCCCATGACTATTCAGTGGAGGGCCAGGACAGTTGAGTGAATCTTATGTGGACAATTGTTACACAATACGGAAATTAACAGAGAATGTAGTTTCATGCTTTATTTATAAAACTGACTTCAGTCTTGAGCTGTAAGCCAGCCTCTGCCACTTACTAGTCATGTTAGCTGGGGTCAGTTATTTACTTTCTCTATCTGTGAAATGGAAATATTTCCTACTTCACAGTGTGCCAGAATAACTAAAGAAATAATGTCCTTTGCAGTAAACCCATCATCATGCTCACCAGACAATACACGCTCATCACTGAATTCATCATTATTTTGTTAGAACATATTGGTCAAGATGAGAGATGGGGAGGGCTTGACAAGGATAAATTAATTCACATCCTCACCCATCAAATCCCCTAAAATAATTGCTTTGCCAGGGAGACTGAATCCCTTGAGTTTCTAGATTTTTTTTTCCCTCAGTGGCTTGGCTCTTTTCCATTTGTTTGCATTCTGTGCTTTCACAAATATTCAAGAGTAAACTCTTAGAGTTGGTAGGTGTATGATTGCTGGAGCTTTGTGCATTCTTTTTTTCGTTAGACCATACAGCTTATCTTTATTCCACAGAAGAGCATACTGTATATAGAATGCTGACTATTACAGAGAAATCTTCTCATTCTGCTTGAGAAGATTAAGACACTGCTAAAAAATGAACCCTTTGTCAAACCACAGAGCAGGGAGAACACAGGCCTAGAAAACTACCTTCTTCCTGTGCCATTGCCGTTGCTCTGAGGCCTGCCAGAAGGCACCGCCACTTACCACAAACACCTCTCTGTGCTTAGGGGTGGCGCTGCAGCATGACTGATAATTTCCCACTGTTGAGAAGGGACGGGGACTCTCCCACAGCACTGCTCCACCAGTCTTGTGGGAAAACCTCCCATGAGAGGTCCCTTGGATTTACCTACAGACAATATAGAGAGAGTAAAGAGAGTTAGAGAATTCATTTTAGACCCTTTCTGTAGTATGCTTATTTATTTATTTGTGTGTTTTATTGAAGCATAATTGATTAGGTCTTGTGGGAAAACCTCCCATGAGAGGTCCCTTGGATTTACCTACAGACAATATAGAGAGAGTAAAGAGAGTTAGAGAATTCATTTCAGACCCTTTCTGTAGTATGCTTATTTATTTATTTGTGTGTTTTATTGAAGCATAATTGATTATACATATTTGTGGGGTACAACATTGACTATCAATAATCGTATATAATACGTGATGGTCAAATCAGGATTATAGTGCTTTTGGGAGGGGTTTCAAAAGTATCATAATGAAGATTTCTAAATTTGGGGGGAAAATAAAAAATAAAAGAACTATCTATGGTTGTTCCCTTGGAGCATGGTAGACAGTGTGCTATTGAGTCTTCAGACCTCAGACTTCTCTGTAGCACTAACAAACATGTGCCACCTTGCTCAATCACAGGGGATTTAGATTTCAAGTTGCTGACAGCTTGCTTGGAACTCCCACTTAATCCTCACATTTATACGGAAGCTCTACTGATTTCATCCTCTTTTCATTGGACTTGAGTGATTTCATGTTATGACCTCGGAGATAACATGCCATAATCTAAAATGTTTAGCTAATATGAAACTGTTTTAGCCTGTGGCTTTGCCTAAGGATAAATGTGCGCCACCCTTGCCAACATGAAGGGGAAATTTGCAGCAGTGAGAGCTCGACAGTCTAATTAATTATTTAGAGGTTTCAAGGGGAAAAAGAAGTCTAGAGTCTCAGAGTTCCCATTTGCAATGCATTAAACAATCAGAATAATAATAAGAAAAAGCAGAGACTGCCCTGGCTGTCTGGAATGTGTGGAATGTAATTTGAGGGCCAAAATTAGAAATAACCTAGGATCTTAAAGACAATTTTAAAGCTGAAGGTTATACGAAGGCAAATCCTTCTAGAATTGCAATACTATTTTTCCACCTTTTGTCTTTATTTTTGTATCTTGAAATGTGTTCAGAGCTTTACTTCCTTGCTTCCTAAATTGCCTTCATGTATTAGAACTCTTTGGCTGAACATATAATTAAAAAGTCCAAATGTGAACACCGAGGAGAAAGGTGTCTAATAAGTAAGTGGCAAATGTGAATTTATTAAAAGTAGGTCACGTCACACATTGTAATAGCCTTCTTCGGCATTATCTCCTAAGTTAGGAGATAAGAGTAATGAAAGGATACTGCATACTTTAGTTTGAGAAAAGCTTTTGTTAAAGTGCTACATAATAGATGCCTATAAATTAATGGGATAAATACCTGGAAGAAAAGCTGGTCATATAAAGTCGAGTAAGCATAATCAATAAATGTAAAGCCTCTAAGTGGAGAGCTGCAGGAAGAGTCTCAAGGGGTCAGTATTAGCACATGTTAAGTATTTTGTTAATGACATGCTCACAACTGTGGAATACATTTTCTGATACCAGAATCAAATTAGCCAGGAAACACATGGAAGGGCAGAGCAACCCACAGAGTTAACAGTAGTGGGATGAAAGTCATCATCAATATAAACTAATATTAAGACAGAGAATATACAAAAGACACATATATAACAGGAGAACTTAGCCTGGAAAACTCCAAATTGGAGACACATGTGTGATACGTACTGGTGGTGGCAGTTAATTTTGAACAGTTGTTATACTTAGAAACAATTGCATGCATAACAGGAATAACAAGAATTATAGATATCTACACATAATCACCTAACAGAGTTTTGCCATATGCTTTACAGTAAGTGGAATATCAGTAGATGAACATTAAGAAATAAAAACAGATACTTGGTGAAAGAAGAAACACAAATGGCTAGTAAACATTTTTAGTTTTCATACTCTCTAGTTATTGAAATTTAAACATCTTTTTTTACAATAAAATGAGCAAAATAAGAAAAAAAAAGACAATAATAGCAAACACATGTATCACTAGATGCCAGTTACCAAACTAAGTGACAATAAGTTTATTTCATAATCACAACAATCTTAGAAGGCAAATATTATTATAGTGTTTTGCTGATGGAGTAGGGATTAGTGAATGAGTATCCCAAGGTCACATACTAGTTACAGTGGAATTAGGATTCAGACCCGAGCAGTCTGCCCTAGCTTTTGTGCTCTGTTTTATTACTTTGTATTAAACAGTCCAATATCCCTGGGGTTGAAAAGATGTGTGCTGCATCATGTATTTTAGATTCAGAGACTATAAGCTGTGAATTGGTTCTCATTTAGTTAAGTAAAAAAATCACTTAAATTTGATATGGGAGAGGGATTCACAAGTTTATGGCTACTGTCCATTCATGGAGACACGATTCTCAGTGTGTGGTCCTCACAACAGCAGCACAGCAGTACCTGGGAATTTGCTACATGTGTAAATTCTCAACCCAGACATATTGAATCAGAAATTTGAACTGTTTTTATACTTAAAATTGTTTTAACAATTTTTCGGGATGGTTCTGGTGCACTCTAAAGTTGGGTAATCGTTAATAACACAAGTTCTTTCCTAGTGGTAAATTAAAGAACCTTATTCTTTATACTTCAAAGAACCTTATTCATTATATTATAAATCACAGAACCTTATTCTTTATATTTCTTAAACATATATGCAGGATTTTAAAAGCAGCTAATTGTGTTGCTGTGTCGACAAACTCTGTTCTCACCAAAAAGTTTCCATTACTCTGAAGCAAAAGACAAAGCCCCTTAACTTGATCTAAAAAGCTGTGCTTTCTCACTCCCCCACCTTCCTGTCCAGGCTCACCTTGAACTAGACTCCCCTTTGCTCTGTCTTCCAGCCACGGGACATTCGATCCCTTGTGGTCACATTATTTCATTTCACAGATCTTTTGTACATGCCTTTCCCAATATAGATAATAATATTTTTAACCTTCTCTACTAAACTCCAATTCAGTTTTAGATTTGAATTTAATTATCATTTCCTTAGAAAATCTTCACCAATCTCTATGATTAGCTCATCCTTATTATTTACTTTTATAGCCAAAAGGATCTCTTCTTTGAAGCCTGTATTTCAGATGCATTTTGTAATTAGTGGTAAGATTAATATTTGCTGTCTTTCACTGGTCTGTGAGCTCCACTTGGGCAGGTACCATAAGTGCCCTTTGATCATGTGGTGATTCACTTAATGAATGAATGCACGTATTTCTTCCATTTTATTTCTTTGAAGATTCAAGCATGGCAAGATTTCTCATGAACTAGAAAGTCAGTGTTTTTGTCCTTTCAAGAACCGGTTAGTTAAAAGATTTTCTACCTAAAGAAAGTTTTCCTATCTTTCCTAAAAGATTATATATATATTATTATATATAAAGTATTATCCACAGTGCTGCTCAGTTTTCACGTAATATCAGAACCAACACAATGAAATTCTTTTTGGAGTACCTTGTTGAAAATCTTATGAAAATGTTGTACCCTCACTTCAAAAGACGTCCTAGTTGGCATGTATCTCAAAGAAGCCACAGACTACCTAAAGTTCTGACAATTTTTTCATATAAAAATTCTGTTCTGTTCTATTTTGAATTATGTTTTACTTACAGTTATTCATTTGAAAAAGAGGATGGTAATTGCTAAATTAATTAAATTTTTGTTGTTGTTGTTGTTGTCTTTTTTTTGTTGTTGTTGTTGTCTTTTTCCGTGTCCAGCAATGGATTGCAACCCTCAGTGTTGCCCCCGTACCGGACCGTGTTGTTGTTGTTGTTGTCTTTTTCCATGTCCAGCAACGGATTGCAACCCTCAGTGTTGCCCCCGTACCGGACCGGGGACCGGCAACAGGATCGCAACCCTCGGTGTTGCTCCCGCGCCTCGCTCAGCCAGTGAGCGGGAACCAGTCTGTATGTGGGATCCAAACCCTCGGGCGGGAGCGCCGCCGCGCTTCCCAAGTGACGCACTTATCCAGTGCGCCACCGGGCCGGCCTAAATTAATTAAATTTTTTATTATACCTAGGCATGTTTTTTTTTAACAGATTAAATATTTTATATTTGTGGTATCCCTTAAATTTTAAAAACAGATACAATGTAATTGCTAATTTGAAATTTATTTTATTTTTTTCATTTTTACTGACTCAATCAGTGGGGCAAGTATTGCAAAAGGGGCAACGCTAAATAAGTCTGGTTTGTTGAATTCTAAAATTGTAGATCTACAAAAGACTTTAGACATCAACTATCCAAACATTTTATTTAAGGGTGATGGAATTGAAGCTTAAATGTGATAATTGACTCATTAAAGATCAAACAATTAGGAAGCAGAACTAAAATTAGAGCTCAGGTCTACGACATTTGAGTACGACATTTAAAAAATAAATTGGAGACAGGTGTACTATATCAAATATCAGAATCCATAAAACTTACAATAATTAAATCACTGTGAAAACCTTTTAAAAAACCTAAGTGGTGCAGGGCAATCTCATTGGAAGGGAACTCATTATGTGTTGCTTTAGAATTTATTTTTCAGTTGTTTTTAATTAAAGATTTTATGTTCTTGACTACACATGTCTTGGTATATGTGGTCAATGTTTTATTCCTAGGAATCTAATTCCTTATTTTCTCATAACTAAGTTAGGATTATTTACCATAATATCTAAATAAACAATGCTAAGGGTAACTAGGTCAGTGAATAACTGAACAAGAGAAAAGAAAATGTAGATATACATCTAGAACAGAGATTTGGAATTGAGACCAAGAAGTTAATGATTCTAACGATGATGGTATCTGTATAACAAGTATCTACCATGTATCAGGTACTTTAGGTAGTTCATTGTGTTTTATTCCTAAAAAAAAAAAAAAGAGAGAGAGAGAGAAGCAGATATTCTTTTGATCTTTTGATTGTATATGGGAAGAAACTGAGTTTTTAGGAGCATAACTCTCCTGTGAACATATAACTGTTAGGTTCTACAAGTCTGGCTGATGTTGAGAAAAGCCCATGTGAGCCACTATACTACATTATTTACCGTCACTTGGTGTTATTACCTAATTTGAGCTCAATTTTTTTAATAAGGCATTGGAATTCTATATCCTACTTAACGAATATGTGTAAATATCTAAATAACTCCTAACTATAATGTTTTCCTCTATAGCAGAGGTCCTTAAGCTTTAATGCACACAGAATCTTGGGAGAGCATTTTGGAAATGTTACACACTGAGCATTTTCTGCCAAAGACCCAATTTGGAGGTCTAGTGTTGGACCCAGTAATCTGCATTTTCGTATGCATACCCAGGTGTAAAAGTGGTCTCAGTCCCCCAGTAACTAAGAAAACTATTAGAACATTAAGTATTATAAAAAGGTTCTCTTCATGCCTCTTGAAACAAGCATCCATAAACCTTACCCTCAACAGGTGCATCATGTAACAGATTATTCATACAGCTGTTTTAATCAGAAAAGCTCCAGCATATTTCTTCTGAGTGAAAAGGACAGTTATAATATATGTTGAAATAAAATCCCAATGTGGTAAATAGGTAGTAAAATGATCTAGTGATTTTACTTCAAAATGAATATTGTCTGTGTTTTAAGGTGTTCTTTCTTGGATTCAAGAACTCAGAAAATTAATAGATAAAGGAAACCAAAAATAAACGATAGAAGCTTAACATGGTTTGAAAGAGCTTTATCTATTTTTTAAAAGTAAGCATTACATACAGAGGTACAGGGTAAGGAACTGTCAGACTTTGCTAAAGTGTGCATCTAAATAAAAGGGCATACATAAGAAGTTTTCATTTAAATTGGCTTTAAATTGACATGAGTTTATTCTGACTCTACTTGTCACTGAAAGCATCACTTCTAACTGCTGTGTTAACTTAAAATCTGGTGATTTATTTAAAAAGTCTATGTGTGCCACTGCTTTCACTGTGTTTTTACATGTAAAGTAAAACATACGGCTAGGGCAAGTCATTCCAATTTAATAATTATCCTGAATGTATGAATATTTTATATATAAAAAAGTGCTTTATAGGTGGCTTATGCTATCCTTAGCATATGTGAACATGCCCTTAGATCATTGCCACTGTATTTGATGCTTCCCAACAATTTTTAAAAAATCCATGTTGCTTCCCTGACACTCCCTATATCTTGGTTGACATTTAATCAGAAAAGATACAGTGTATTTGTAACAATAACAGTTTTTCCACAAGATTTTGTATGCTGTTTTTCTTTATTTAAACAACTACCTTAGAATACTGACAAAAATAGTGACAAGGAAAAAAAGATGGGTGTATAGCAGTATTTCCTGTCTTTCAGTGTGATTCTATTGATTTAATTTAAATATACTTTATGTAACCAAAAGTAATTACGTAGTAAAGTGATATACTCAAAAGGAAGGAGGAAATGATTATATCTTGAAATTTGGTACTACTTTGATTTGTACCCTAAGTCTATATTCACTTTTAAATTGTTCACTATGTTTGCTAGAAAATGAAATAGTAAATTATATGAGACTTAGAAATATCTTACAATTTTCTATTGAATACATCCTCAGGTTATCATTTGTTTTGAGAGATATTTTAAAATCAATTCTCTAAAGTTACATGTGGGATAGTTTATACATTGTCATTTCAATTAATTTTTGTTAACCAAAAAATATAGATATTATACATATATACTTATGTGTGTGTATATGTGTATGCTATAAACACACACCCATATACATCTAGTTTACCGATCAGATTACAATACTTATTTTAGAAATTGAAATAGATTTTAAATATCTTTAACTGAGCCTCAGAAAGAGCCATAAAATATGATTAATATGTACTAACTGTATGTCTTTTATATGTATCCACATACACATATATATGAATTTAGTTTATACACTTCAAAAATATAACAACAAAAACTATACTGTAATTTTTCAATGTTCATAGATTTACCTTAGATAATGTTACGATTGAGAATGTCTTAAGGTAAATTTAAAAAACTATGAAATATAAATAAATCATGAAATTACATGCAGTTTACAATAGCAGCAGTCATTATTTAAGTCTCCAAACTTACTTCAAAACATTTAAATGTTCAGCTCAGTTGAGAGAGAGCACAGATTGCACTTGGTTAACAGAGAAATTATTATTTCACAATTGTAGCTCTCTGAATCGTTTACTGATCATTTTACAATGCACATAATATCCTGTGCATGCTTAGGCAACTATATGGTGATTTACAAATCAGGACAGGCATCAAAATTACTAAACTTAGAAAATAATTCACAGTGTCAATGTGAATAAATTTTTAGATTTTGACAATATATTTAATCCAATAAAATAAAGTTCTTTATTCATGAGTGAATTTGAAAGGTATTCAAGCAGGACTCCTAAACCATTTATTCTGAATTATTGGCTTTATTATTTTAATACAATTTTCATGTCACTTTGTGGTAACCTTGTGACTGCATAACAAAGACAAGAAAAAGAACAGTGAGGGGCAGGACGGGAGTTATAAGTCAGTAAGAATATTTCTTTTTCTTTTAGAGAAGTTAGGGGAAAATTATGTTATAATCAGTTTTACCTTAATCCCTCAAGGTTTCCTATAAGAGTGAGCTGAGGTGATAAATAAAAATGAATAAATAAATAAATTGAGGGGTAAAAAACAACATGCAAATATTCACACACATATGTGTGCATAGATACAGAGACATTTAATTATAAGTAAGATAAAAATTCTATTTGCTACTTGTGAATTTGAGAGGACATAGAAATCAGGGAACTAGAGTAGCAATGAAATAAAATAAGGAACCAGCAACAACCAATTATTGAAATAGTAAACTTTCCATTTTTCAAAATAATAGAAAAATTTAAGTTGGTGTTTACCCTTGATTTTATTCCATTAAATCTTCTTTCCATTTCTGAGCACGAGTTTCTTAGCAAACCAAAGATAATTAAATATTTTTTTTACTAGTGTAAAACCCAATTTGTGGTTCTGTTTAAGAATTAAATGGAAAATTCATCCTTCTCTATGGTTTTCGTAAGGGAGACAGAATCACACGTACAATTTAAGGATTCTGTTGTAACCATAGTTTTGGACTTCTGGGATATATACTTTTTTATATTGACACATAAAATTATTCACTTGGTTGTAAGAAAGTTACTATTCATTACTTTAAAAAATAGCTCCAAATAAAAAAAAGGCTCATTCTGCCACTTTCAAGTATGTTGAGAACATTTAATCTATTTGTGAGTTCATTTCTCATCCTGTATTCCATGTGCCATGTCTGCAAGACTTGATCCTTAATAAGAAATTATTTCACTATTATCGTGCTGATAATAGTTACTAGATGTTACTCAAAATTCAATTTCATGCTTAATCCCATAAACATAAATCTGTATTTGTAAACACAGATCCAATCTTGAGACAAACTATTTGAAGATTAGGAAAAAGGAGATGACAGAACTTTCAGTTACTTCTATTTACTCATCTCCTCATAAAACAAGTCTTAATTATACTTTAGGAATGTAGACCCTGATGTGGGACTGCATGTGTGTGTGTGTGTGTGAGTGCGTGCGTGTGTGTGAGTGCGTGCGTGTGTGTGTGTGTGCGTGCGTGTGTGTGAGTGTGACACAGAGAGAAAGAGACAGAAAGAGCGAGGAAATATGTTCTGTTTCAGTGCGTGCGTGTGTGTGTGTGCGTGAGTGTGTGTGAGTGTGACACAGAGAGAAAGAGACAGAAAGAGCGAGGAAATATGTTCTGTTTGAGAACGCCCTCAGCTCCAACCCACAGCATTTAAAAAAGTAACTTGTAGATGCTCACGTGATGCTCATTAGATAGAATCAAATTATTATAAGAAATATAAATAAATCTGGAGCTTGGTTCTATTGCTTTGCATCTAAATTTTGTACCTTAAATTAAGGAGATGCTAATTTCATGATTTGCAGCAAACACGGGTTAAGATAAGCATCTCTATTTGGAGAATAAGAAAGAAATAATAATGATGATGATGTTGTTTGTGTAATATAAAATCTGAAATGAATTTTATTTTCAAAATGGGCTTTCAAAATATCAAACCAGTATAGTTAATATAATGATAGTTGTGTTTTTTTGTTTTTTTACTAAACATACTTTATAAAATATATAATGAATTAATTCAGAATGTTGCAGAATTAAATTTATGGTTCTGATAATCCCATGAGTTTCCCAAAGTAATATTTTCTAGTATATCTTCTATGCACATGTGTGAAAATTTGTACATTTTAATCTTGCAGCTGCTTGGTAATAATAGCTTGAGTTTTTATTAGCCAACTTGACTATCTGTTTCTTCTACTTTTCAGTTTGAAGAAGTGTTGATTGAAAAGCTATCCCGATATTTAGTATGTATGAGGTCCCATGCAGGGTACAGATGGCATCTTAACCCCATCCATATGTTTAAAGCATCTCTTTCATTTGGAATTTTTACAGGCACCAAAACAATCATGGAGAGAAGTGGTCTTTAAATTTTAATTTTATCAAAATAAACCAGATCTCTTGTGTATAAAACGTTTGCCAAAAACGGATTTTCTTCAACAGACAGCAAGCCAAACCCATTTGTAAAGGCCAAGGAAAAGACTGATAAGTACGCATTTGATTATATGAGAGTTAGATTGAATTATCTTTGTTTGGGCTGTGCTATTTTTGTTGATGCATGCACTTTCCAGAGTACGTTTAAGTGCCTTCCAAATATCTTGACTTTGTTTACTGAGAACTTTTGGATTTAAACTCCATTTATTTATCTGGTACGTTACATATTACACATACACTTTATGAACATATCTGGGGTAATACACACTAAATTTAAGCATATTTGTGCATACATGTATCATTATTTTATCTAAATAGTAACTAGTAATAGTTTAACTCTTAATATTTTAAAATAATTAATTTTCTACACTTGTGCTTTTACGTATGAAAAAGGCATCTTTTGATAACCTTTGATAAACAGAAGTTCTGTGAGATTCCTGGGTATTTTCCTGTTCAAGGTCTTAATGGAAATGATGAATCTTCTTAGCTTTCCATTTTATCGGAATGTATTCTATATTTTATGGTGATATGGATATGGTGATATGGTTTTATTAAGATCCTAAATCAATATATAGTAACAAACTCATAAGCCATACAGCTTGTTACCATAGAACTGAGATTTAGTGAGAAATTATATAGTAAATGCATTTTTAACTGTTACTTTCCTTTTAAAGGGAGGTTTAAGCATTTAGAACACACAACTCTTTAAAAATCTATTTTTATTGCCTAAGCCATGATTCTCCAATAACAAGTCAATCTTCATTTCTCTTGAGTTTGAAAACAAGCCAAGATTTGTTGGAAGATGGGGAGAGAGAAGCTCTGTTCAGTGATGACTGGTTTTTGAATTATATTAATTTAAATAGAAAGTATAATGAAAGAAGCCAATATCAGATTAGTTTCCCATCTGAGAGAAAATTTGCCCCAAACACCTTTTCATAGACTCCCTGACGAAATTAATATAAAGTTCATGTTGATGACTAAAGTGTCTCAGAATGGGAAGAAGCTGTTTGAGTGATAGGTCCAGTTTGGACAATTAACTCACCCCTCTTCTAGTTTTGAAATGCATAAAAGTGATTGTTTATGGATTGGAAACATGTGGAAGAAAGATTATAGGAAAAATTATGCCTGGGAATGTCCTCCCTTTTTCCACAAAACATTCCTACATGCCTGGGGTTGCTTTCAAAGCTAAAGCTGGTGAACCATGAGGGGATTATAGTTTTATCAACAGCCTGATTCCGCACCAGGAGCAGGTGCACCGGCTTGATGACCTGGGAAGCTGCGGGTGCCACAGAACCCGAGTTTCTGGCAGTTGTCACTTTGTGTTAACACCATTATTGATGGGAGTCCAAACAAGATAGAAATTGCCAAGCAATAAGATGAAATACTAGATGTTGCTTTAAAAACATAGAGGAAAGAAAAAATGAATGAAAAAAAAAAAAGAAAGAAGAAAACAGATTCAGGCGCTTAGCTTTTTTCTTATAGTACTCCTGCCAAGCACAGCCAACGCGTGGCCATAGGAGTTGGCGCTGCAGGAGAGGCAGACACGCCGCGTGGAGGAAGTTGGAAGGACTGAAAAGTCAATGCTGCAACTGAAAGCAAAGATTGCCAAATCAAATGCTGAACTGTGCAAGGACGGGATGTTTTCCTTTCCGTTTCTCACAATGAGGCCTTTCTTTTATTTCCTCCTGTTTTCATCAAAGACCAATGTTCTCAACTTTCAGTCACCAAATTGCAGTGGTTTTGCTATTTATTTAAACAGCAGTTATAGATGGATAGGGTCATTAAAATAGCTTTACTTGTAAAATAATTAAGCTTTAAAGCATACAGGAAGCAGTAAAGCAGTCATTTGTGAACCCAGCTCCAAACATCAAATGTAAATGTTTTGCAAAATTTTCATCATATTTTTAAAAAAGAAAACGAATTAAGTAATATCCTTCCATATGTATCTTTGAGTTTTAATACATTAATATGTGCCCATGATCATGTAGAATATTGATCTGAATTTTATATAACAATTTTGTTCACCGTTCTCTGCCTGTTGTCCAGAGCAGTAACTATTGCATAGAAGACTCTCAAAAAGGAAATCAAAATGTTTGATTAAATGAGTATTAACACACTGATATGTTATCCCTTTGCAATTTTCTTTTTTACTCATTATTATGCTTTTGTTATTTACTCGTGTTTAGGCTTTTCAGGTGCTAGATAGTACTGTTGTGTATATAATGGTTTATTTATTTAATCACCCTAATGTCCCTTTAGGATGTTTCATATATTTTAACTCTTATAAACAAAATTCAATGAACTTTAAATAACGATATCAAATCAAGTTCATCATCATTACCTTGATACCACGTTTAATATGTGGCAGAGTGTTTATGTTCAGTTAGAGAACTTTAGGTTCCTTGGAATAAAAGTTATTACTTCATTTTCATCATTATCACCAATAATGCCATCTTATTAAAGATTTAAAAGATTTCTTAGGGTAGTGAATCACCACTTTTTTTAAAAAATTAAATTAAGGGGAGGTATAACTTCTATGTCCCAGGGGAGTACCTTTTTTTATGATTTGAACTTCCATGATAATAAGACTTTGACATACATAAAGTTGTGTAGGAGTTCAAAACAGAAGAGTGAGAAGTTTTTGAGTGACTTTTACGTACCAACTACTGTTCTAGGTATTGGTGATACAGCGATGAAAAAAATCATTGGTTCAAATGTTCATTCATTCATTCGGTAAAACTATATTACACCTTTCTTTTGGGGGACCAGGATTGTGTTGATTGCTAAAATTTTAAAGGCAAATAGTATCAGACATTTAGAGTTTACCTAACTTAAGACTATAGTCAAATATACTAAATCTCTTGCTCCTGTTTATTTATATCAGTTTTACAATTTAGAGAAGTAGAACTTCTCAATGAGTAAAAACAGAAAATAAGCAAGAAAGAACAAAACCATTTGGTAGGTGGGCAATAACAGGAAAAATCTAAAGATAATTTTGTAGAACTGCCTCTGAGTACAGGTGAGAAACAAAAGACTAGTAAAGTTAAAGACATTTCCATAAAAGTTGTATCAGCCTTGGTAATTAAAGCTGGGTAGTATTCACTAAGCATTGAATGGGTTCTTGGTTTAAATATTATAGACTGTTTTGGAGGAAGCACGGAATCAAAAACATCTGACTACAAGTCCTGTGTATCTTCTCATGACTGTCAACTGTCAAATTAGGATAATTGTACCTACTTCCAATGAGAAGACATGCATAAAGGATTTGGCATCATTCCTGACACAAGGAAGAATCTTAGCCAGTTCCCTTTCTATTAAATTCCTAGGAAAATACACTACTTTTTATGTTATATAACCTGATCTAAAATAGCTAGTCATCTTTTTCCTCTATTCATCATTTCCCCCCCCCTCGGGACTAAGGA
>NW_007727602.1:1480-5062 GCF_000696425.1 Galeopterus variegatus | reverse complement strand
CCCCCCCCTCGGGACTAAGGAGGGAACAAATGTATAAGACAGACAATAACATTTGTTTCCATATTTTGTTCTTGTTATACTACATAACCCTTGCCTAAATTCACTCACCTAACCCATTTTAGAGATTTGTCCATATGTAAATATCCCTCAGTCTCCATTTTATTCTTCATTGTGAAGTTATCTGGTGTGTAGTAATATTCAATTGTGACTTAATAATGTTTATTTCAGGAAAGTTACAATACAAGAAGGGCAATAATGTTCTTACATTTTCTAATCAGTTTTCATGAAATGTGATCATAGCACCATACTGTAGCATTTGGTTTCTACCATCTTGTTTAATTCATAAATGGAAACTGGTAGTGCAATATCACATGGGGAAATAAAATTCCCTTTATTAGAAAATTATTAGGTAACACAACTGTATCAGAATGTTAAAGTAACCCAACAAATAAACCTAATAAACTATTAAAAACATGAAGTTCTGTTAGAGTTAAGGACAGAGTCCCATAAAATTTATTCAAATTGGAGCAAATCTGGCAGAGTACCTGCAGGAATATTGATTTTCAGGAACTGAGTAGAGGAGATTAAAGTGGAATTTGATATGCAATCTTTGACTTACCTCATTACACCACCATTTTGTACCTTCAATAACTTAGAAAATGATTCTATATATAGCAAGAATAAAATTTTTGTTGGGGGGGAAATGTAATTTAGTTAAAACATGAGACCAACCCTGAACTAATTAATTGATATCATTCAATTATAAGGAGGCAAAACCATTCAAAGAAAAGAAACACTGGAGTACCCTAAGGATATGAAATTGCGCATTCTGTAGATATTTATTTTCATATAACATTTTTAGAATTGAGCCATGTCTTTGAAAGCTACATCTACTTGAAATTAAATCAAAAGATGTAAATACTTTAAAGCAAGGCATGGCATTTAAATCAAATAAAACTGAAATAGGACTGTATTAGGGCTAACTTTGTTCAGTGCTAAAAATACGTGATCTATTATACTTGAATAGCAGCATATTAGGTCTTTCAAGATAAGAGGAAAACCAACTAGGTTTATTTCACCTTAAAAGTGCAAGCAAAGTAGTAAAATTTAAAAACATTTTTTAAAGAGTGCTATATTATACACAAGTACTACTTTCAGTTCTCTTGATGTCTGTATACCGGCTAGCATGACCCCTTGAACAAAACTCCAGAATTATACAGGGCCACTTGAAGATATTAATGGCAATACTCACTTTCTGGGAACTTAAGGGAGCAAAATTCCAAAACTTTGAGTCAGACTCTGTTTACATACGGAGCCACAGAAGACAGAGGCAGCAATTAAAACACTGTACCTGAATATGGCAATACTCACTTTCTGGGAACTTAAGGGAGCAAAATTCCAAAACTTTGAGTCAGACTCAGTTTACATACGGAGCCACAGAAGACAGAGGCAGCAATTAAAACACTGTACCTGAATTGGAAATTCATAGAGTGTTCCAGATTCACCCAGTGGTAGCTAGCAGCCACTGAAAATGATGCAGAAGCTAAATTCTTCCATATAAATTAGTGATGCCAAAGGACTGTCATGTATGGTGATTTCAGTGGCATCATTAAGTCGGGGACATCCCTGTAAATTTTAAACATGCTTTCTAAAGGGACACGAAATCAACTACATTATATATTGATCAATTAAAATTTAAAAAAAATTGTTAAAGATCATAAAGCCAAGAGGAGTAAAATAGATATACACTGTATGAGTAAAAAAAAATAAAATAATAAACATGCTGTCTGTACTAACAGAACTTAGATCTTAAATGAATCACAGCTGCTTTTTATTCATTCAAGTCTTTCACTTGACCCAAGAATATTTTAACAATGCCGTCCCCAAATACTTTACATAACATTTAAAAATTTTAACTGTTTGTTTTTCCTTTCCAATAATATTATTAATAGTTTCAGGATTTCAGAACTGGGTATGTCTTTTCTCCCTGTTCACAGTCTTAACTTCCTTCGAAAAACAATTGTTCAAACCTATTAGCTGCATTTTGCATATAAATAATTTGTGAAACATGATACATTCTCTTTATCTTACTCTCTCTGCATTTTTAAATGTATGGTAAAATATACATTATATAAAATTTACCATTTTAACCATTTTTAAGTGTACAATTCTGTGTCTTTAAATATGTTCACAGTGATACACAATGCCTTCTCTCTTAAAACAGCTGGGCTTTAATGATAATAATTGCAGGACAGAAATCTTAAAGATAAGATATGTCTAAAGAAGATAAGTCCTAGGGTAAAAGTCCAGCATCAATATTCCTTTGGCTCATCATGTCAAAAGAGTGGAATTAACTCAGATAGCTGACATCCCTAGCACTCCACAGTATTGTCCCTCTACTGATACTCCTATGGTCTATTACTTGATTTTAAAGGCTTATAAAATATTTTTTCTACACTTTAACTGTACGATGTTAGTAAGGCATGTGATGAATTTATGCTCAGGGCATCAAATCCTGTATTTATATGTGTGTTACTAGTGTGTGCTCACTAGAAGTAATTTTAGCATGCCTACTTTTCTGTTTTTCTACATACCAGCAAAATATTTTGGTGGATGCTTTTTAAAAATCTAGAATTAAATACCTAAATATTATAAATTACAAGAAGGGAGGATCAAAATATAAAAGAGATGTACTGATCTACCAATTCATGTTTGAAAAATTAAATCTACCTTAGGATGTTAAGAAATAACTCACCTAAGGAATATCCGCCTTCAAAACATGGTGTCTGAGATTTGTGAATTATAAATTGAACAGGTATTCCATTTAAGAGTACAGAGACATAAGATTAAAAAATAAACATTCTACAGAGACAAAAGGTGTATAGCTCAAAGCTTCATATATACATAGATCTAATTTATGCAAATCAGAGGTACATCTGGCAATTTTAAGAGCAGGACAAGGACTCACTAGCCATCATGAACAAAAACAATTAGCTGGGTTGTGGTGTCTTAATTGCAGATGGTATCGTGCCAATTTATTCATACCTCATGGAGTTTTTCTGTTTATGCTCATTGAATAGCACTGTTTATAAGTGTTCACAGAGTTGTTTGGCTTCGTAACTTGTTTGCGTATCTGCCAACCTGTTAGACTAGAAGGAAAAAAATACTTTGAAATATAATTTGAAACACATTTTAGGCTATTTGCATTAACTATCTTTAAGAAGGGCTTAGAGTATTTTAAGAGACTGACATTTAGAGTGTATAATCTTTCATGTAAGAAGTTTCATCTTTGTCTCCTGAGGCTTCTGTTTATATATGAAGAAAACTGCAATGTGACATTTGCTAATAGTGTCTGCTGAAGGAATGCTACATCTTCAGGGTACTTTTAAGATTTATAAATTACAGCAATTATTAATGAAATAAATGAAATCATTTTAGAGCACAATACTGTTTATTTTAAAAGTGAACTCATTACATTTGATGTATGCCAAATTTCCACCCTAAAAATAATATATCTAGATTTTCAAAATCTTCATTTCTTTGTGCATCATATCTCTACTTTCGCTAAAGAGGAAAAAAAAA
>NW_007727602.1:0-680 GCF_000696425.1 Galeopterus variegatus | reverse complement strand
CAGGGATCAGTAAAAAAAACTCTGAGTAGGCGGAGATTCAGCATGCATACTACCGTGAGACTGTCAACTGCAGTCAGACGACAGGAGAATCAGGAATAAAAGCATCTCACCTTTCCGACTCAAAATTTGGAAAATCTACTCAGTATGTTAGAATCTGAGTGTGTCGAATTTGTGTTTTAGTTTGTTGACGTAGGGGTTACAAATTTTTGGTAATTTCAAGCAATCTGTGCAGCATCATTTGATAACCAAGTTAACCACAATTGAAAATGACAAGAATTCTATTGAAGATGCTCACCGGTATCCTTTATACTAGAAAAAACAGACAAAATTAATCTCTTTCCTCAGTTTCAGGAACATAAGTGGTTTTCACAAACACTTTACTCTACATATGGAACACTGTGACTTTTTTAGTGACTCTGTTTTTCTCTTTGAGTTGGATTCTAGAAAGCTTATAGCCAAATAGGTTTTCCATCTTTCAAGGGCTAAATGTACATACTTTATAGTCAAGTTGACCTGGGTTTGAACCCAAAATGTGTCATATTTACCCTTCGGAGCCTCAATTTCTTTATAGTATAATGGAGATAATGATCATTTCACAGGGTACTATTGACTATAAAATGGACTGAGAGTTTTAAAGCAGATTAAATAGTGTCTGGTACTTAGAATATTAAAATGTACAC
>NW_007727601.1:394926-395824 GCF_000696425.1 Galeopterus variegatus | reverse complement strand
TCGCCATTTTTCCAGTCTGAATTTTTTTTAAATGAGTCAAATATTCCAAGATATTTTCTATGGCTGAAACTGGGTGGTGGGACTAAAGATTATTGTTATTTTTCTTTTTTATATTTTTATGTTTTGTTAATTATTTTGAAATGAAATTTTAAAAAAGGAAAAATATTGAAGTTGAAAGAGATTCCAAAAATCATATAGTTCAGGCCTCTCATTTTATAGATTTAAATAAATTCAACACATATTTATTAAGTGCCCATTGTGTGCATATAGAATAAAACACAGCCTTTACCCTTAAACTAGTGGTGTGCTGGAGTCAGTTTGTACTGGTTCATGAGAAACGATTTTTAAGTTTTCAGACATTTAGGGAGACAGCTGTTACACATGACCATTACTTAAAATTATATTATATACTCAACTGTAATATTTTTCATGCTGGTGAATATCTGTAATCTTGTCTTGTACCATATTATAAATAAAAGTGGGCCACCAATGATGCCGTCCTTAAAAGATTAAATTATACACACTTACAATTAAGTTAATAAATTATATTTAAAACAAAAGTAATAAATACCCAGAACTCTTCACTTCCTGTTTCACTCTTATCTGTTTTCTTGAGGGTCTTATACCTGCTGTGTCTGTCTGGTAGTTGTCAGATGCCATGAGGGCTGCTGCATTTCTCTTCCCAACTCTGCCTCAATGACATCTCACAGATAGATCGAAGTTGGCCTTTGTGGGAGGATTTTCACCATGAAAAACATCAACCGCTAAAAATCTGGGCTTAGGGCCGGCCCGGTGGCGCACTGCTACAGTGCGCCGCTTGGGAGCGTGGCGGGAGAACCGCCGAGGGTTCGGATCCCACATACAGACTGGTTCCCACTCACTGGCTGAGCGAGGTGCG
>NW_007727601.1:325267-394307 GCF_000696425.1 Galeopterus variegatus | reverse complement strand
ACTATTTTAAGGGCTCAATGGAGAAAATGTTAATGACACAGATCATATATCAATGTGTGCCACGTCCGTAGCTATGACATTGTGAGTAGCACAAATTTAAGGTAGTATTCTTCCAGTATTTGGAAACTGTCACCCAATTCAGCAAAGAAATCACTCATGTTATTGCTATATGTACATACATATATGCATACAGTTTCTTTTAGAGAGTTGATTGTTTAACATTTACCAACACAAAACTGTTCAAAATCCAGTGTGGAAGAAAAATCTATAGAAACTAATGAATCACGAAAGGCTGAATGAGAGAATCACAGTTTTAGCCCATAAGGGAACAGTGTGATCATCTGCTTGGTGAAAGGAGGCAGCAACAGACAATTTAAAGTTCAGAGAGATTAAAAGAATGGCTCAGTTCATTCAGTTACCTAGCAAAATCCATCACAGCCAGTACTCAGTAGCCTTTCTTCGAGCAGCCCACAGGGGATGACAGACCTTTTTTCTCATTCTGCTGTGTGCTGTATACACACTATCTGGTGCATTTGAGACCAAGTTCACTGAGGTGTTGAGTTATCAAGAAACACATAAATGACATGACCAATGAACCAAGAATCAAGAAGAGATGACTCCTTTCCAAACCACTGTTCCATCCCTTCTGCCTTATCTTTGCAATTCTTCCCACAGAATCCTTTAATGACTGCAAACCGGAGCAGTAAGGAGAGAACTATAGCACGTTTTTAATATATGACAGGGGAATATTCTAAAGATACACATGTACCTGACACAGAAGCTTTGTTGGAGAATATCTACTCTGTGATTTCCACTCCTACACAGAAATGGAATCAGTAATTTGGGTGAAACGGGGGAGTTGTCATAAAACTAAAAAGTATATAGAAATTATTTCTAAAATAAATCTATCCCATTCCTGAGAAATAACCACGATCACCAGATAGAGTGATCGACTGGAAAGGCAACTGGGGAAGTGGTTAAGTCCCAGCTGTGCCTTTACCTAGCTAGATGACAAATTTTCATCATCCATAAAATAAAACTATTGAACAGGATACTTGTATTAGTCCATCTTCTGCTACTTATAACAAGCATACCTGAAACTGGGTAATTTATAAAGAAACAAAATTTATGTCTTACAATTTTGGAGGCTGAGAAGTCTGGAGTCAAGGGGATGCACATGGTGAGGGACTTCTCCTGGTGGAAATTCTCTGCAGTCCCAAGGCAGTGCAGGGCACTTGTCTTGTCACATGGCAAGAATGGCAAGAGCGCTTTTCTGACGTGCTCACTTGCTCTCCCTACAAAGCCACCAGAACCACTCCCTGATAACCTATTAAACCATTAACCTATTAATCCATGAATGAATTAATCCATTAATGAAGGCACAGTCATCATGATCCAATCACCTCTTAAAGGCCCCACCTTTCAGATACTGTATTGGGGATTATGTTCCATCATGAGCTTGGGGGAAAATTGAAACCACAGCAATATTCATGTTCCTTTTCAGCTCTAATATTTCCTGGTTCTAAGGAATTGCAAAGTATACATCTATCTATAAGGAAATTTAAGATAAAACTTCCTAGACCCAAATAGAGTCTTTTTTGCTACAATATGTTTCTATAATTCAATTTATCTTATCCATGATTGATGATTTGGGGAATATCCAAATGGCAGAAAAGACATGTTAATGCAGTTTTCCCCAGCATGTTATGTTTTGCACATCCAAGTAAACAGCAACTTCATGCCACCCACCCAGCCAAACACAGACAACCGTGGAGGAGTCAATACAACACCGCATACTCTGGCTACTCAAGTGTGCTTCTTTGAGGACCAATAGCAGGGCCATCTCCTGGAGCTTGTTAGGAGTGCAGAATTCCAGGTCCCCTCCTAGACCTACTGAATCAGAATCTGCATTTGAACAACACCCCTGGATTATCCATGTGCACATTAGAGTTTGGGAAGCCTTCGTGTCCTCAACATCCATTCACGTCAGTTTTTGCCATTCAACTCAGTTTTACCATCTGTTCTTTCTTGGACCTGCTTATTAAGTGGTTCTCCCTCTTCTGTTAAGCTAACTACAGTTTTTGTTTTGTTTTGTTTTGTTTTGTTTTGTTTTTAAAGGATTTAGACTGTTATTTTAACTGTACTAGTATTCTTACTAGGATTGCTAATGTTTTTGTCAGTACTCAGGCTAAAAATTTGCACAGGTCTTAAGTCATCCACCTGCCTCAACAGTATTTTCATAAGCCCTGTTACATTTTAGTACATGATTCTGCAGAATGCAAGGTTTTTCATGAACTTATATGTCATGTTAAGAAATGCCAGTATATTGCTTCAGTTCTACATTTAATAAGTTATTGAAAACTAAATTTGTCCTTTTTTTAAGTGAGTTTGGACTACTCGGTAGAAGGGGAAAAAAAGGAAAAGTGACTTTCTCTTCTCCTTCAGCAGCACAACCCCAGGAGGCTGGCTTTCCCTTCCCCTGTCCCCAAACCGATGCACCCCTCAGGAAGTGATGTCTGTGGGCAGAGGAGAGTCCTCTGCTCTTGATACGGGATCTTCAGATGAAAATACTATGGTCTAATATTGAAAAATCCATTGCTTTCTCATCCTCGTAAACCTCTTGGAGGCTGAAAAAAGCATATTCTCTTACCTGGGGGTTGTTTCCCTTTAAGTTGTATAGGGAAGTAGAAATGTAGGTGTAGTTCTCACCTCTACCGCTAGGGGCCCCTCTGCTATCCGCAACGAGCGCGGGTATCTCTCACACCTGGACCCGTGTGTTCCCTCCCAGGGTCTGGAGCTCAACCACTAGAGAGGTAAAGTCCCCAGGAAGGGGATACACTTAACTCTGGTGTTCAGAGAGTAGATGAGCCACATCTCTGCCTACACAGCCGGGAGACTGGAGCTGACCCAGTCTCCCACCAGGGGCTCCTTACCAACTATTGTCCAGTCCAGCCTGCACGTCGGTGAGGCCAGCGAGCAAGGCGGTGCCGAGCCTCCAGTTCTGGCTCGCTGAGACCTCTGTGTTAGCTTCTTCCAAACCATCCTCTCTCGGAGCAGCTCCCCAGCCCACTGTTTACATCTGAGTTAACTGAAATTGAGACTTCCTATTTGAAAAGGTGAGGCCAGCGAGCAAGGCGGTGCCGAGCCTCCAGTTCTGGCTCGCTGAGACCTCTGTGTTAGCTTCTTCCAAACCATCCTCTCTCGGAGCAGCTCCCCAGCCCACTGTTTACATCTGAGTTAACTGAAATTGAGACTTCCTATTTGAAAAGTTTTCATCTTGAAAGGGGGGGGGGGGGGGGGGGGGGGAGGAAGGAAGAAAGGGCACAAGGAAGGAGCTTGATTTTGTCTTTATTTGATTGTACTGTTTGTCTTTTGATCCCTCATCTCTATTTTCATTCCCCTCCATCTTCAGGCATTTTATTATTCCAGGGCTAGGACTGGCCACACCATTAAAAAGATGACAGTGAAGTCTGTAAGTGCACAACCAGGATGGCTGCCTCCTATGGTGGCAGGTAGATGCTCATGCACGTCAGCCCTGGCCTTTCTCCAGATACTCGCCGGCAGCTTTGCAGGGCTCTAAGGTTTTCTGACCTGGGGCACCCTCACCCTGCCCCAAGTGCTGACCTCTGAATATTAGCTGTACCTCCGTGAGGAACTGGGGAGGCTGGGAAGCTACAGCTACTCACAGCATTCTCATTGTAGGTGTGTGTGTGTGTGCGTGTGTACATGTGTCATGTGCACACTTGCTTGCAGTTTAGCATTAAAGTAACTTAAGCTAAATCTGAGTCATTATTCCTACCAACACTGTGTGCAGACCATCCACCTGCAGTCTGTCCTGTGCTTCTCTCATATCCTCACCACGTACATAACATTGGGCTATACATCTCTCCATCTTGCATTACATGATGTACAAATGAGTATTACGTTTTTAAAACATATATAGATATGTATAGAATTATTTCATTTTACCACTGTAAGGTATTCCATATTTTGCATATACCTTACTTTTATTCATTCATTACCTTATGATAACTATTTGAGTTTATTGTAACTATTTCATATTACAGGCAATTCTATGGCAAGTATCCCTGTTTGTCTCTGGGTTACTCATCATGATGGTTAATTTTATGTGTCAACTTGGCTAGGCTGTAGTGCCCAGATATTTGGTCAAACATCAGTCTACATGTTGCTGTGAAGATATCTTTGAGTCGTGATTAACATTTAAATCAGTAGACTTTGAGTTGAATAGATTATCCTCCATAGTGTGGGTGAGCCTCATCCAATCAGCTGAAGATCTTAAGGGCTTGAGTCTTAATCCTTTAGACTTGCTTGAATGCTAGAGTAAAACGTCAAATCCAGACTCAAGCCAAGACTCATGGTACAAAGTATGAGACACAGATCCAGTTTTGGATGGTGTGAAACAGAATGATGAAGTTACCAGAAGCTTTAAGACAGGAGAAGTACAGTTGGGTTGGAGTATTTGAGAAAAAATTACATATGCAGTATCAGAAATCAGAACGTTTCGAGACTCCTCAACACCAGTAGATGCTGAATGTAATGGAGAGATGACTTCAACAACAGAAAAACACAATTACGTGCTTCAAAAATATACCATGCCAATTCAGAATAGAACATAAGCTTTTCTCAAGGATAGATGAACCACCTTCTCAAATTGGTCACATAATAGGTCTCAAGAAAATCTTTAAGTATCTCAAGGAACTGATATCATACCTTCATTCACTCACACCAGAATGTAATAATAATAACAATAATAGAAACAGAAAAAGAGAGAGAGTAACCAATGGCAAACAGGATAACTAAAAAAAAGTCCCATGAACTTCCATTTCTGGCCATGAACGAAAAACAGAGAACTGATCAGGAAGTTGATTAAAAAGTTCAATTAACATAAGATAAAACAGCAGGAAAACAAAACAAAGCAATAAATCTTGAAAAAGAATTCATCCTAAGGGAAGAGACAGGGAAGAAACAGGTCTGGTTCAAAGACAATGATCCAGGCCTGAGGGGCTACCAGGGGTGGGGGTGGGAGTGGTCATTTCTGAACCAGCCTCCGTCCATTCTCAACTTGGAGCTAGGTTGTGGTTTGGGCTGTAATAAAAATCAAAATTGAGAGTGTGGGGTGTTTGCATTTTGCCTTTGACTTCAGGAGCTGTCAGTCACCTTGCATGGATGGGCATCAGCATCAAAAGTTGCCTCTGGGTGGCATCGGCACAACGGAAACATTAGTTATTGACATTCATTCATTCACTCATTCATTTGTTCAGCAGACACTCGCTGGGTGCCTGTGATGGACCAGGCACAAGGTTAGGTTTGTACAAACACAAAATTAAATAGAACACAGTTTTTGACTTAGAGGAACTCATAACCTAGAGGAAGGTTCCCATAGCCAGACAGAAAAAATAAAAAGAGGAAAAAGATAAATGTCATTTGGTGGCAAGAAATCTAGCTTGCAGAGCACATGTGACGTACCTCCTGGAAAGCACCAGAACAACTTGGGGGAATCTAAGCTGAGGTGGAATTTCTGTAAAGAAAAGTTCAAGACTCATACTTTGTGGAGTTGTCTGAAAATACAGGGTTCATGTATTTTATAAATTATTACATATGTTTGTTTCCTTTATATTAATATGCCCCTCACAAGAAGAGGTTTACATTTGTGCTTATTTCCCCGTTCACAGTTTAAAATGTACAGTAACACTTAGGAAATACTTATGAGCTTTAATTCATTCAACAAATATTCAACAAATATTTATTGAGCACCTACTATGTGCATTATCCTAGTCCCTGGAAGCCACAGTGGTGAATTAGACAAAAGGCTCCTGCTTTTCTATAGTGTAGATACTGGTAGAGTGTAACAGGTTAAAAATAATGCACATAAATATGAAAAATAATTCCAGCTGGTGATAAGAACTGTGAAGAAGATAAAAGAGAAAGTCATAAACGAGAGGGATTTGGGTTACTTAGCTGAGATCTCCATGTCAGCAGCTGCAGGATCTGGGGCCAGAGCATACAGGCAAAGCGGACAGCAGGAGCAAAGGCCCTCGGCAGGCCAGCATGGTGTGGGGGGAAGTGAGAGAATTAGAAGTAGGCATCAGATCATTGGAGCCCTCTCAGTCATGGTAAGGGAAGACATTAGTTGGTTTTAGTAGGGAAGTAACATGATCAGATTCATACTTTGGATGGCAGTCCTGGCTATTGTGTAAAAAAAGTTCGGTTGAGAAGGAGAAGTGGGTACAAGGAGAATAGGTAAGTGACTATTTCTGCAGGCCGGGAAAAAGAGGGTAATGGCTTAGACTATAGTGGTACTAACAGAACACAGAGAAGTGAATTGATTAAGGATATATTTTGGATGTGGGTGGACAGGATTAGCTGATAGACTTGATATGGGGAATGGAGCAAGGACAGGTAAGTCAAGACCAAATACTGTCACTTTCCCTTTACTCTCTAGTCACAATTAATCGTGATTGAGAATGCCATACATTGTATTTAAATGTCTATCTGTAAGTTGTTCTGGGTGGTTTAACAACAGATGGAGGAAAGGCCAACACTAAACAAAATCAGGCAGATTCTAAAAATACATGCTAAGCACAATTTTTCTTCAGGAAAAGTTAATTGATAATATATAAAAAACCTGAAATTCCTCCTGACTACCTTATTTCAAACCGGAAATGATCCCTACAAAATGAAAAAATAATAGCAACTGAGACGCCCACTTAGGTGAGGCCAAACTCTCACCCACAGGAGCCCTGACCATAAATCTAGAGATATGAGTTCTCACTGTCCCAGTCTCTGAGCCCAGGCGGAGCTAACTCTCCCAGCCTTGGTAAAACATCAGTTCGACTCCTTAAAAGAGAAAGAAAGAAGGAAAGAAGGAAAGGAAAGGAGAGGAGAGGAGAGGAGAGGAGAGGAAAGGAAAGGAAGGAAGTAAGGAAGAAAAGGAGAAAAGAAAGAAAAGAAATGACACTAGGTGGCAGTGGCTTCATGACGTATAAGATTTCAAATTGCGAAGACTGACAGCTTCGTTGCTAAGAAGATCTAAACTGAAATGAAGAACTATGTGTCTCAGAGAGATGTTTCCCCACATCTGCCTCCAACACTGCTGTGCATACAAACATTGGATTCACGTCCTCTGACTTCGGAACTATTAGATTTCACAGTTCCTCTATATATCACCTCTTTAACAACGGCTATATCCTTCCAAGACTATTGTTAAGTCTGTGAGATTAATAGATACCATTAAAAGTGGTTTTATACAGGACACATTAGTCCTTTCATCAACCACTAAAGCTCCCAGCCTTGGAGACCCTAAGAGGTTGTTCTCAGCCCTGTGCGCACATTGGAATCACCTGAAAAGTTTGTAAAAGGTACTGATGCTTCAGCAGCATCAAAAACAATTAAATCAGAATTCCTCTGTGTAGACCATGCATAGGGATTTTTTTTGAAGCTCACCAAGTGACTCTGATATGCAGCCAGAGTTGAAACACACTGTCCTGAAGGACCAGAAATGGGCTCCCCACCACCTTTTTATCCCTTAACTACTGTGCTGCAGTTATCCTTCTGAGGAACCCATGGTAAATTGGATAACACAGATTTATCACTCAGAAGGGCTCTCTGGAGGGGCTGCAGGTCCTTTTAGCTCAATTTCTAGGAGTCTGACATTTGAGCCCCCACCAGTGTCGGCCACAACACCAGCAGTGTGGCAGAACGGCCCAGACCAGAGGCCAAGGCCAGAAGGATGACAGCCTGACTTATCAGCACTGACACTGGACAGTGAGCCTTGGTTTTCTTCTCTGTAAAGCAGGAGTAATGGTCAGTATGTCACAGTGTCATTTGTAATATTAATCTAATATGTGTGAAACATCTACAGCCATAGCTGTCACAATAAATGACAGCTACTGATAACAGAAGTCCCTGCAAAGAGCTCAGCAGGTGAGAGTCAGAAGGTGCTCCTGAGATCCAGTGATTTGGAATGGAATGATGAGAAACTGCAATTTTGTTGCAAGTAAAAAGCAGACAAGACTTGAGGTAGAAAGCACTGGTGCTTACTTTCTACCATTGCTGAGGCAGCAGCCCTCAGACTTGTGTCCTGTCATTTTTTATGTGCTTGTCATCATCCTTTCCTACCATCCCCACAACTGCTGCATTTCGAACCAGCATGAGGATGATGGTGATATTCTCCTGTCCTGCCTACTGCAGCATTACTGCTAATAATGAAGACCTAGAATAACAGGTATCATCGATGAAAAGGGAGAGGTGAATAAGTCATGCCTTTGCCTTTCAGTGGAATAGCGTACACCCATTAGAGGGGGAGTTTTTGAAGAACTTCAAAAGAATTACAAGGTGTTCAGAATATAATATTAGATGACCAAAAACACAAGATTAAACTAATTATGTAGGTCAATTCTAATCATGCGTGTGGGTTATATGTGTAGAAAAATAATCACTGTTACTGGGCACCTCCGATTAGAAACATATATCTTGGACTACACCTCATGTGCTCACCTGAAACCAGCCAAGTATTCCTGGAGACCACTTTGTCTTAAATAATCAATTACCCTTTCAGTATATCTAATAAATCATAATGTCTACCTAGTCACCTTGAGTTCTTTAGGAATTAGGGGGAAGGGTTTAACTGATAGAAATAGATAACATAGATAAATAAATGGGCTTTTCCCCTAAAGATGTTAACACTCAGATATTTTCCTGGCTTCTCTCAAGATTCCTCCAAGGTTAAATTTTATCTCCTTTCTGTGTCCTAGATTAGGGCTTTCTAACATTGGGAACACATGTAATAGTTGATATTCACAGATTGGACACATCACTGTGGATATTATCTGACTTATGCACAATTACCCTCAGTGATAGTTTTAACACTAGCCATTTCTCTCCCCACAGGAAAATATCTCAAAATACCCGGAGAGTAATGTTGTTATTAGAATGATCATAAATTCGCCTTAATCTTTTAAATAAAAATAACACTAAACCATTACCAAATGCCAAGAATTTAATTATCAACCACAAATTACTCGCAATGCACCACACAGCCAATCCTGAAACATCGGGAAGAACCAAGACTACACTTCAGTCCTATCTTCAGGGTCAAGGGAGGGCTTCAGGAAGTTCTCAGCGTCAGACCGCAGCCGTAATCTGGAAGTTAGCGTGGTGCATCACAGCACCCAAAAGCAGGAGGAGGTCTGAACCAGCTAACAGTCAACATGAGGAGAGTGGTCAGAGCTCCCTGTGTACTTCAGAAGATGCTGCAGCAGTAATTTATCCAGAATTTGCAACGGAAGTGTCAGTGTTGGGTCAGTTGGACAACAGAGAACAGGAACCAGCCATGCAGACTAGGATTCAAAAGTCTCCAATCTTTAGGAGAATTGGCTAATATAGAGTGGAGAATTAGTCTTAAAAGACATGTGTCACTAAGTGAAGTTCTCCAGAGAGACAGAGCCAATAGGGGAGAGGGGGAGAGACTCATTATGGAAAATGGCTCACACGATAATGGAGGCCAAGGAGTCCCACGAGCTGCTGTCTGTATTCTAAGCTGAAGGCACAGCTCAAGCAGAGAATGAATTTGCCCCTCCTCTGCCTATTTGTTCTATCCAGGACCTCAGCAGATGAGATGATGCCTACTCACATCAGCCTACTGATTCAAATGCCAATCTCTCCTGCAAATGCCATCACAGACACACCCAGAGAGAATGTTTTACCAGCTCTCTCGAGCATCTCTTAGCCCACTCAAGTTGGCACATAAAACTAACCATTGCAAGTACCACGCCTGACTCAGGTCTGGGGAGCATGAAAGAGACCCAGTTACTGACAGACATACAACATGGGGATTATTCACAGATAACTAGGTCAGATTTCTAGAATCAAAGAGTAAGATCAACTGGTGGCCAAGAATTGCAGCTGAATCTCTGAGCCAAGGGCTCATCAAATTCCCCCGACCTTAGCCAGACTAACTCCAAAGTCTAAGGCAAAGATTATTCCATGGGTGATGATTAAATGGATTAGGCTGGGATGAGAAAGGGAAAGGAGAGTGCCCAGGAAGACCAACACAGTGACATCAGTTAGGACATTTACCAGGGACTCTCCCTCAGGTCAAATAGATTGGTCCATTTATATAGGTCGAATAGATATAATACTCGCTCCTCCCAGAGAATAGTTACAGCACAATAAAAAGAAATAAATATTTGCAAGCTTTGATATATTCTGAAAAATAAAGTGTTGTTATTATCATTTTGGGTGCAAACATAAGCATATAGGTATAATAATGACTTACCTAAAAAGGTTGATATGAGAAATAAATTCAACAGCTCTAAAAACATTCCCAGGTATATGCTTATCTCTTAACATTGCTACATAAATTAATCGGTTATTTCACTGAAATCTCAAAAATACATATTTTTTAAATATATTATTGCAATCCATTATTTATTCATTCATTAACTGACTTAGTCCGTTCAGGCTGCTATAACAAAATACCATAGACTGGGTGGCTTAGAAAAATAGACATTTATTTCTCACAGTTCTGGAGGCTGGGAAGTCCAAGATTAAGGTGCCAGAAGATCAAGGCACTGGCAGCGGGTGCACTATGAATTATGTGTAATTTCATGAGCCTGCTTACTTCTTGAGCCCCCTCCCCCTTTGTGTAGGTATGTGTGTAATCATTTATTTATTGAGTTAGCTATTTAGTTATCATTGTTATTATTTTAATATTGGATTGGGTGAAGGCCCACTTCCTCACGGACAGCTGTCTTCTCACTCTAAACTCACACGGTAGAAGGAGTGAGGGTGCTCTCTGGGGCCTCTTTTATAAGGACATTAATCCCACTTGCAAGGGTCCACCCTCATGCCCTAATCACCCCCCAAAGGCCTCAGTTTCAAATGCCACCACCTTGGGTGTCAGAATTTCAACACATGACTTGGGGGGGGAGGGGAATATACATTCAGACCATCATAGCACTAAGCATCCAGCATCTTTCCTTCCTTAGGTTGTGAAAAGATATTTAAGTTGAGTTCTTTTGAGATAAGAGGACCATTTTTCCATTCCATGACATCATCATAGAACAATAAGTGCAAATGTCACCGCTCTGACGCCGCATAGGCGGTAAGCTCCAGTTGCCCGGGCATCAGATCCTACAACCGTGGAATGAATGCCTTTCTCCTCTGCTGCCCAGATAGCCAATGAGAAGAGCCCCTCGCCTCCACACACCTTCCCTTCCCCTGATTGTCTTCAAGGAAATATAAGGGCAACGTGTTCTCTGGTTGTCAGGGTTGACCCAAACCATGGTGTGATTTGTTTCAGGGACTCATCATCAAGAAAAGATAAAGCCCTAAGACCTCAACAAGCAGGATCTGGAGGTTGACCTTCTATACAAAAATGCTAAGAAGAAAAAAGGAGGAGTACTTTAAGGATGGAGAAGACCATGAGAAGAAGACATCTGTCACAGGCATGGGCTGCGTTTCACATAAAACACATTTCCAAACAGTGCTGCTTCATACTTATCTTCTCCCTGTTTAAATTTCTAAAGGTCTCTAGATGGAAAACTGTTCTCAGGCAGTTTTAGAAGAGCTTGTTAAGCTTAATTACTAGTCCTCCTTCGTGACCCCTCCCCCAACCCATTAGAAGTAAGAAGGCCACTAGGAACTCTTCCAAGATTTACTATTTGTAACACTTCTTTGGCATTGGTCCTTTTCTTTCTCTGAACCTTTGCTACTCCATGTGTGATATGAAGATATAGTGAACATCAGCATCAGCATCACCTGGGAGCTAGTCAGAGACCTAGAGTCCCAGGCCCCACCCCAGATTTACTGATCAGAATCTGCATTTTAACAGATCCCAGGTGTATTAGTCCATTTCTGTTGCTTAAAACAAAATACTTGAAACTGGGTGATTTATAAAGAAAAATGAAATTTATTGCTTACAGTTTCTGAGGTTGGGAAGTCCAAAATTCATCTGGTGGTGATGACAGTGACCCAGGTGTCTCACATTGCAAGATGGTAGAAGCAGAGAAAGCAGAGAGAGAGAGAGAAAACAGACTCTCCTATTCTCTTAAAGCCCTCAGAACCATGCCTCTGACCACCATTATTAATCCATTCACTATGCATGGTCCTATAATCCAATCACCTCTTCAAGGCTCCACCTTTCAATTATCATAATAGGATCTCCCACCCTCTTAACAGTCAGAGTGGGGACTTAGTTTCTAGTACATAAAACTTGGGACAATGAGCTACAAGCTACAATGAGCTTGGGGGGTACATAATTTAATCCACTACACCAGGTAATTCATATGCACATGAAAGTTTGAGAAGCACTACTCTGAATGAATGAGAGACAATATGTTATGATAAGAAGAACACTGCATTGGGAGACAATTCCACATCACAGTAGCTTGTTGGTATCTTGGGGTGGAAGGTTGGTTTAAGGATCCCTCTCCTCTCCCCACATAAACCAAAAATGCATAGATACTTGGATACTCAAGCCCCACAGTTGGCCCTGAGGAACCTGTATATGAAAAGACGGCCCTCAGTATATGCAGGTCCCACATCCCTTGAACACTGTATTTTTGATCTGCAATTAATTGAAAAAAATCCACATAGAAGAGGACCTGTGCAGTTCAAACCTGTGTTGTTCGAGTCAACTGTAATAGGATGTGTGGCTTGGGAAAATCTCATTTTCTCTGAGCTTTAATTTTTCCACATCTTCAATTTGGGAGATTGACCCAGAAGGGCTCCAATGTGCTGTACAACCTGACACTTCCGTATATTATCCCATAAATAAGGTCCTCAAAGATACAGTCCTGTCTTTTACCTTATCGCTAGAATCTGGCAGAAAGCCCAAAACAATACTTTCTCAATAATTATCTGTTAATTGATTGACTTACCATTAGCTTACACTATGTTCCCTTTGGGACTGAGATGTAGCTACCCTAGTCTGAGGGACAGAAGGTCACTGATGTGTCCAGTAGTCTCTAGGCTTGAGCAGTGATCCAGAAAAGCCTGTATATAATTTACAGAAGAAGCCTTGGGTGGGCGTTGGGGGTGGCAGAGTTTGACCACTTTGTCTCCTGTGGGAATTGCCTCGACAGTTATTTAGAGGCCCCTCAGACATCCAGAGCCAGTCAAACTGCCTGAAAGGTGCTGGCAGCCTCCATCGTCTAGAAACAACTGCAGCAGATGGTGAATGGTAACCGAGATGATGGTTCACGAGTTAGAACCTGAATGTGGTGTTGTGTAAGAGTGACCCAGTAACACTGGCTCATGTATGATGGACTTTGGTCCAAGTGTTTGAAATCTAATCCCAAGCTGACGGTAGGAGGAAGTGGGGTTCTGGGGAGGTGGTTAGGTCCTGAGGGCAGGGCTTTATGAATGGGGTTAGTGCCCTTAAGGGGCTAAAAAGACCAGAGTTCTTCCCTTTCACCATTTCAGGACACAGCGAGAAGTCACTATGTATGAACCAAGAAGTGGGCCTCACCAGACACAGACTCTGCCACGCCTTGATCTTGGACTTCCAGCTTCCACACCTGTGAGAAACCCAGGTCTGTTTATAAGCCACCCAGTCTATGGTACTTTGTTACAGAAGCTCCAATGGACTCAAAACATACATGTTTATTTCTCTTTCTTGCAAAATCCTGGCTAGTATAGTGGTTCTGCTCGTGGAGGCCCGCAAATCCCTGACCCTCCCCACCACATTGCTCCATCGTCCTGGTCCTCCCCACCCCCACCTCTAACCTCCAGAGCTGCATTGCAGCCCCCAGGGAAGAGGAGAGGAGAAAGTAGTGGGAAGCATGGACTTCCCTCATGAACACAGACATTCCATGGATCACTTCCACTGGCCAGCGCTTGATGCCTTAGCCACACTAGCGGAAGGGAAGGCTGGAAAATACAGATTATGCTGGGAGCCTTGTGCCCATCTAAATGTCCTAATGTCAAGAAAGATGAGGAAAAAGGCCACTGAAGTGCATCTAGCAGGCTCTCCCACTTTGAGCATACATTAAAAAAAAAAAAACCCAAGGGCTCTCAGGAAGAGCTTTTGGGAACTTTGAAGGTGCATTCATATTCAGAAAAGATTATTTTGTGACCCTTGTCTCTCACCCAGACTAAATCTGATTTACAGGTAGTTCAAAACAAGTACAAAGTGGGCTAGTGGTGTTGCTAGGTTGGCTTATTTTCTGGAAATATAAGATCTTTCCAGAACTTCTTTATTAACTGATGTGAGTAAAATTTTCCCCCTTTCCTGTCCATCAGACAGAAACAGTCACACCTCAGAATGACTAAGTGTTTTTGTAGTAAACCTCAGAAAATGATAGCTTCAAGGAAATAATTGGGGCCCTTCTGGCTGCACCACAAATGTCTTAAGTGGATTTGGATGCTTTAAGTATCAGGTTCAGTGTTTATTTTCAGTCACTGTAAGTTTCTCAGAGGTATTAAAAAAAAAAAAAAGCAATAATCAAATTGTCAATCAGTTGGAAGTTTGGAAATGGAATTTGTACTGAGCATTCTACTAGTCTGTTCTCCAAAACACCTATCATCAGATTGTGAAGCTAACTGCCAAAGAGTCACCTGGAAAGGTTAATAGCATAGATTCCTGGCCCACTTTCTCAAAGAGTGAGACACTGTGAGTCTGCGCTAGGCTCCAAGAAACTGTATTTTTCAAAAGCTTTACAATGATTTTAATACATGTAAGATTTGAAGTCCACAAGCTCATCAGGAAGATATTATCCCATGTCGTAAATAATTATATTGATAAATCAACATATACAGGCTGACCACTATGTATTAAAAACTACAATATTTGGAAATATTTTTTATCAATGTTATTAAAAGCATTTTGCTACATGTACAATAAATGTTAGTAACCCTTAATACTTCATTTATTAAATTACTAATATGTTGCTCTTATTATTCATAAAAATGAATCTATGGAGTTGCATTTCATTTTATGTAAGAACTAAAAGAAAACCTTGCATTTTTTTTATTGGTCACTGCCCACTATTGAGAATCATGATTATAGGTCATTGATACTATTTGTGTTATGGACAATCAAAGAATAAGGCAGTTTGGAAAAGATTGCCTCTGGTAGCATTTAACCAGGAAAAATAAAAACTCTTCAAGCATTTGCAACAAAGGGAATTCATTGCAGGGAAGTGGTTATGTGGCTGGTAAAGGTGCTGAGAAGCTACATCAAGGCAGCAGATAACCCAGAGATTAGCAACTGCAGGAAATCACTGCTGCCCTAGGCTGGGGGCAGAAAAAGGAAGCGATGCCACCTGCCACCTGGGACCAATTCCACCTCATGGAAACTGGAACCATCTCAGTGTGTCTGATAGGAGGCAGAGTCACAAGGAGGCACAGCTGCATCCAGACATGCCACCTAAGACTGTGAGGGGACAAAGCAGTATCCCGCCATCTCCCTTCCAAACCCTCCAATCTCTCCTCCATCAGCTGAAGCCTGTAGAAAGCTGATAGAGTTTGGATGTGTTGTCCCCTCCAAAACTCATGTGGAAATTTGATCCCCAATGTGGCAGTGTTGGAAACTGATTGAGTCATGGGGGCGGATCCCTCATGAATGGATTAATGCTCTCCCTGGGAGAGGGGGGAGTAATGAGTGAGTTCTTGTTCTATTAGTTCCTGTGAGAGCTTATTGTTTATAGGACCCTCGCACCTCCTTTCTCTCTCTCTCTTGCTTCCTCTTGCCATGTGATCTGCTTGTATCCCCTAGCTGTCTGCCACTTTCGGCCTTGAGTAGAAGCAGCCTGAGGCATGTGCCAGATGCAGCTGTCCCAGAATCATAAGTCAAATAAACTACTCTTCTTTATAAATTACCCAGTCTCAGGTAATTCTGTTATAGCAACACAAAGTGGACTAATACAGAAAATTGGTACCAAGGAGTGGGGAATTGCTATACAGATACCTGAAAATGTGGATGCATCTTTGGAGCTGGGTAATGGGCAAAGGTTGGAGGAGTTTGGAGGACTTAGAAGAATACAGAAAGATGAGGGAAAGTTTGGAATGTCTTGGAGACTTATGTGGTGGTGAGCAGAATGCTGATAGAAATGTGGACAGTAAAGGCCATGCGGATTATGAGGTCTCAGATAGGAATGAGGAACTTATCGGGAATTGGACAAAAGATCACCCTTGCTACACCATAGCAAGGAATTTGGCTGCATTGTGTCCATGCCCTTGGACTTTGTGGAAGGTGGAACTTAAGAGTTGTAAAGCAGAGCACTTGGCCAAAGAAATTTCTAAGCAGCAAAGCATTAAGGAAGCTGCATGGTTGCTTTTAAGGGCCTACTCTGAGTTATGGTGGCAAAATCATGATGTAAAGCCAGAAATTAAAAGGGATGCAGAGAGTAAAGTTTTGGAATATTTGCAGCCCAGCCATGTGGTAGAGAAGTGGAGAGCAGGAGAAAAACACAAGGGTGAAGCAGATAAACTGGTTGCTAAAGACATTATCTCGTGGTGAGATAGCCAGATGCTAATAACCAAAACAATGGAAAAAATGCCCTAAAGGCATTTGAGAAGTCTGGAAGGGTGCCCCACCCATCACAGGTCCTGAGGCCTAGAAGGACTAAGTTATCCTGGAAGACAGACCTGGGGCACAGCTGCCCTCGGGATCCTGCTCCCTGCATCCCAGCTCCTCCAGCTGGAGCAGCCCCAAGTGTGGATCATGCAGCAGCCCTGGAGAGTAGAGGCCCGAAACCTCGGTGGTGTCCATATTGTGTCAAGTCTGCAGGCCAGCAGGACATGTGAGCAGTGGAGGTGTGGCAGCCTCCACCAAGATTCAAGAGGATGTATGGAAAAGCCTGGGTGCCCAGGCAGAGACCTGCCACAGGGGCAGAGCCACTGCTGAGGTCATCTACTAGAGCAATGCTGAGCAGGAAAGTGGGGTTGGAGCCCCCACAGGGAGCCCCCACCAGGGAAATGTCTAGTAGAGCCAAGGCAGTGGGACCACCATGGAGACCCCAGACTTATGGAGCTACTAGAGTGGAACACCAGCCTGGAAAAGCCACAGGAATCAGCACAGCCCAATGGGCTGTGCCTGGCAGAGATGTGGGAGCAAGGCTACCTGGGGCTCTGGGGGCCCAGATGCCCAATTTTGCCCAGGATGCAGGACTTGGAGTCAAAGAACATTATTTTGGAGCTTTAAGACATAATGTCTGGTTTCAGACTTGTTTGGGGCCTGTTTCTCCTTTCTTCTGGTCTATCCCTCCCTTTTGGAATGGGAACATATACCCAATATCTGTTCCAACATTGTATCTTGACAGTAGAAAAGTTTGGTTTTGTTTTTCAGGTTCACAGCTGGAAGGACTTTTGCTTTTGGTCTCAGATGAGACTTTGGACTTTGGACTTTTAAGTTGGTGCTGGAGCCAGCTAAGACTTTTGGGGCTGTTGGGATAGAATGATTGTATTTTGTATGTGAGAGTGACGTGAGTTTTGGGGGACCAGGGGTGGAATGATGGAGTTTGGATGTGTTGTCCCCTCCAAAACTCATGTGGAAATTTGATCCCCAATGTGGCAGTGTTGGAAACTTATTCAGTCATGGGGGTGGATCCCTCATGAATGGATTAATGCTCTCCCTGGGGGAGGGGGGATTAATGAGTGAGTTCTCGCTCTATGAGTTCCCATGAGAGCTCATTGCTTAAAAAGACCCTGGCACCTTCTCTCTCTCTCTTGCTTCCTCTCTCTTGCTTCCTCTCACCATGTGACCTGCTTGTACCCACCAGCTGCTTGCCACTTTTCCGCCATAAGTAGAAACAGCCTGAGGCCCATTTCAGATGCAGCTGACCCAGAATCATAAGCCAAATAAACTTCTTTCCTTTATAAATTACCCAGTCTCAGGTGTTTCTGTTATAGCAGCACAAAACGGACTGACACAGAGCAGAGCAGGGGCGGGATGAGGAATGGATCTGTGGGCAACAGACAGAGAAGGGACCAGCACAGAGACTTAGAGATGCCGCAAAGACAAACACAGTGGGGATTAGGAGTGTAAAGCAAGAGGAAAGATGATCAAAAACAAGAAGGTTGCCAAAGTTTAATTACAGGCCAAAAAAGAATGCTTGATTATGAAGTTCAAAATGGAATAACAGGTAGAGATCAGGATTTCTGCATCTGCTATAAATTAGACTCCCAAGTTAAAAAAATAAAAAATACTAGAAAAATGCAATACACTATATACGCATATAGCATTAAGTCAAAAGTCATGATATCTTTATTGAAAACCCTTCATGATGGTAAGGTTTTAGAAATATGAATTAATCTAAGGTATATTATATGAGGGTACTTCAAAAAGTTTATGGAAAAATTTGTATCATCTTTCCATTCTATTTTTCCATGAACATTTTGAAGTACCTTTATACATACCAGAGAAAAGGAAGATGAAAAAAGATATGTGAAATTTTTAGAATCACTTATGAACGAGAACTCAGTTGAGTGCGAATAATTTTTCTTATACATGGCAAACTTTTCTGTTGTTGATATCAGTATTTTTAATATTTTATCAAGGTCCGTCTAAATGGACAACACCTCTGATTTATAATCAGTTTTATTTTTGTACTTTTTGAGTTTTTTTAATATCCAAAACATTACTTTAATAAATTTTGTATGTTATGAAACTCAATCTGGAGTTAGTATGTATTAGCTTTAATACCCAAGCTTTATTTAAAGGTTCAGTCCTAGAACTTACATTTTTATTCTAGTTTCAAGATCAATACCTATGGTATATTAGAAATGCTAGGTTCTGGATGGTCTGTAGATAAGAAAAAGAAAGGAAGAAAAAAAGGGGAGGGAAGGAAGGAGAGAAGGAGGGGAGGGGAGAGGAAAAAGAGAAAAACTGTCAATGCAAGGTTCTGAATAATTTCACAATCCACTGAGTGAAATACTTGTAAATAATAGCTACACTAAAAATAAAATTATAATCAATTCAAAGAAAGTACTTTTACTTCATTGGCTTACCCTTTCCATGTCAATGTAGTTTTTACCTTATAAAATATACTTTACATCAGATAGACGAACTCTGTTTTTTCCCTAATCTCCCTACTTGCAGTAATATCTTAGTACTATATCATTCTGTTCATTGATTTACTTCAAAATCTTTTCCCCCTACAAACATCTTTGAATATTTTTTTTAAAAAAAACATTTCAATATTAGTTACTGTGATGCTGTCAATTTGGTGAAAAACATAATCTTACAGATTCTACAAGCTCAGTGATCTCTAGCAGAATAAAAACAAAACAAATTTGGCTCTAAGCATATCACAGGCAAACTGCTAAAAACCAAAGACAAAGAGAAAAATCTTAAAAGCAGACAAAGAGAAATGATGCACTACATAAGAGGACAAGAATTATGTGTAACTTGGAGGTCAAAAAATGATAGAATGTCATATTTAAAGTGCTGGAAGAAAAAAATAGCTGTCAAACCAGAATGTTATATCCAGAAATAGTATCTTTCAAAATAAAGGTAAAATAGACATTTTCAGATAAAAGAAATCTGAGAGCATTTGTCACTGGCAGACCTGAACTACAGCAAACGGTAAATAAATTAGTCAGGCTGAAGGGAGCTGGCACCAGGTAGAATCACAGATCTATAAGAAGGAAATAAGGGCACCATAAACGTTAAATATGTGAGTAAATGTAAATAACTTTTTAAAAAAGACGTGACCATTCAAAGGAAAATGGTAACTGTATATTGTGCAATTTATAATACATGTGGATGTAATATATCAGGTACAAACAGCACAAAGTCTAAATGAAACTATACTGAAGAAAGTCTCTTACACTTCACAAGAGATGCTACAACATAACTTCTAAGTATACTGTGATAAATGAAGGATACATATTATAATCCCTAGAGTAACTAAGAATATGATGCAAAAAGGTTTAGCTGAAAAGGAATAAAAAATTAAAGTAGAATAAATAAATATTTTCATTTAACTCCCGAAATTGAAAAGAGGATCAAGAAAATTTTTAAAAGATAGGGAAAAAATAGAAACAAATAGCAAAATGGTAGATGGAAATCTAATGATACCAATACGTATATTAAATATAAAAGGACTTTATTTTACACTTCAATTAGAAGGCAAAAAATGTCAGACTAGATTTAAAAAAAAATCATAACTTAACTACATGTGCCTAAAGGTATAATCTTAAAAAATAAAGAGGGAGAAAAAATACATTCATTTAGTAGATGCAAAAAATAATGCGTTTGACAAAACTCAACACCCATTAACGATAAAACCCTAAACAAACTAGGAATTGAGGGTAACTTCCCCAAGATAAAATATTTCTATGAAAATTCTATAGCTAATTGTATTTGGTAATGAGTTATTGAACCCCTCCCTCCTAAAATCAGAAAAAGCAAGGATATCAGCCTCCACCACTTCTATTCAACAAGGCACAGGCATTCCTAGGCAATGCCAGAGGAGAGCGAAAGAAATAAAAACCATGAAGATTGAAATGAGTAAAACTGTTTTTATTTATAAACAAAGTTATTGTTTGGGTTGAAAATCCTAAGGAATCTTCGAAGCAACTACAAGAACTAATAAGTGAGTTTAGCAAGGTTATGGAACACAGGTCAATAAATAAAACTTAGTTGTGTTTCTTTATATCAGAAATAAAATTTTAAAAACAATTCTTAAATTAGTGTCAAAAAATAAAATATTTAGAAATAAATTTAGCAAAAGATGTGCAAGAACTGTGTAAAAAAGAGTGTAGTATAGTAAAATCTATAAAGCATTGTCAAGAAAAGTTAAAGAAAGCCTAAATAAAGGGAGAAATAAACTATTTTCATGGATCGAAAGACTTAATGTTATTAAGGTGTTGATTTCCCCCTACTGATTTATAGGTTCCATGCAATTACTACCAAAATTGCAGCATTTTTTGTAGACATTAACAGATTGTAAGATGTACGTGGAAATTGAAAGGACTTATAATAGCCAAAACAATCTTGAAAAAGAACAAGAACGTTAAAGAACTTATGTACCTTACTTTAATATTTTCTGTGAAGCCACGACAGAAAAGATAGCATAGTATTGGCATAAATATAGACAAATAAATCAGTGGAACAGAACAGAGTCCAGCGTAGACCTAAACTTATTTGGTCAATTGATTTTCAATTGAGATATAAAAGCAATTCAATGGGAAAATGTAAGTCTTTTAGTAAATGGCAATGAAACATTGGATATTCATATGGAATAAAATGTATCTTAATGTGTACCTCACACTGAAAGTAAATATTAATTGAGGTGGATTGTAGGCTTAGCTGTAATAATTCAAACTATAGAAATTCTAGAAAAAGGATAGGAGAATATCTTCATGACCTAGTGGACGAATATTTATTAGATGGGACCCCAAAATTACTAACTATAAAAGAAAATATTGGTTAATTATACTTTATTAAAATAAAAAAACTTCTCCAAAAAAACCACCGTTAAGAAAATGAAGCAGTGAGCCACAGACCGAGCAAAACTATTTGCAACACCTACATCTAAAAAAGAGCCTATATGCAGAATATGTAAAGAATCTCTCCAATTCAATAATAAAAAGACTACGCATTAAAAACATGGGCAAAACACTCAAACACCTCACAAGAAATTTTTATTAAGTCAATAAGCACATGAAAGATACCCAATATGTTGTCATCAGAGAAATGCAAATTAAAATCAGGAAGAGAAATCACTATGTACCTACGAAAATGGCTAAAATTTAAAATACCAAACAATTGGAAATTACATGCATTGCTAGTAGGAGTGTAAAATGCTACATCCACTTTGGAAAATGTTTAACAGTTTCTTATAAATTTTTTTCCCTATTACCAGCAATTCCACTCCAAGTATTTACCAAGAGAAATGAAAACAGATGCACACATCAAGACTTGTAAACAAGTGTTTATAGAAGTTTTATTCACTAGCTCAAAACTGGAAACAAACCAAATGTCCATCAGCTGATGAATGAATAAACCTCAGAAAGATTAAAAACTCAGCATATTCAGTTACACAAAGGACCCTTTTAAGAAAGTAAAGACATGCTTCAAACAAACCATAGGGCTTCTAGAAAGCTTTAGGGTGTCCTTCAGCCATCTCGGCATGAGCCAAAAATAGTAAAATGATTATCTTAAAAAGATTTGTGGTTATGACTTTTATCAAATGGAGTGACATCCAATGAAATTCACTAGAGATCCACAAACTTCTTAAGAAAATTGTTTCAGCAGAAACCTGCCACTTTGGACTGAAAAGGACACAGTAGGAAATGAAAAGAGGCTGTTGGACTCCCAAAATTCTCTGACAGGAAGGGATAAAACTACTCATCTGCGAACAAGAGCTACCTTCCATGAAAAAGAAAGGATGGTTCAGAGGATAGAATCTAGAGCCCAGGGGGTGGATCTGAGAGCTGGGGAGAACTATCCTCCAGTCTTAAAATCTAATCAAGAAATTCCATTGGCTCGGCTGCATTTCATAATTGCTTTTAACAGATTGGTCTTATTTTCCATTTCCCTATTGTTTGAACACAATGTCTGCAACTGTTATTCTACACCTGTCCCAACATTAGGTCTTGGAAGCCAATAATTGGTGTTTTTGGTTTCACATATTCACAAATGAAGACAAATTGTGCCCCAGCAGCTGTATTCAAGGGATTACGTCTAGCAGCCTCATTACTACCTGGCACTGACCTAAATTTTGGGTTTGAGCTGATAAAATTTAAATGAGATTTTGGATTTTGAAATGGGGGGATGAGACTCTTAGGAACTTTTGGAGAACTCGATGTATTTTGCATTTAAGAGGGACATAAATCATTCAGAGCCAGAGGGTGGACTGTGGAAGGAAGAATTCTAACATGGTCCCCAAGATTCCCAACCCTTGGGGTCCACACCTTGTACAATCTCCTTCCCTGGAGTGTGGGTATGGATTGTGAACACTAGCAGATACACTGCCGCAATTGGTTTGCAAATCAGTTGACTTTGAGTTCATCATAAGGTAGATCATCCTGGGTGGGTCTGATCTAATTGGGTAGAGAAAAGACACAACAGTAGACATGTTCCTGCTAGTCTGGAAGGAAGAACACTAACACAATAGTGTGAACTATCTGTGGGGCCACCTGACGAGGTGAGACCTCCAGGAGCTGAGACCAGTCCCTGCTAACTGCTAACAGGAAAATGGGATTTCATTTATACAACTGCAAGGAAATGAAGTTTTCCAACAACCCATGAGCTCAGATGAGTGTAGCATCCCTGGCCAACACCTCATTTCAGCCAGGTAAGACCATAAGCAGAGACCCCAGTCGAGCCAGGCACTGTCTCCTGACCCACAGGCATTGTTTTTAAGCTGATATGTTTGTAGTAATTTGTTATGCAGCATAGGAAACTAATGTATTTTACTTAAAGAGATGATCTTCAGAAAATAAAATATGAATCTGTTTCCTTCCTCTTCTTCAAAATCATGCAAAATGTGCAACTGAGACAGGGATGAATGAAGTTATTCCCCCAGCATCTACTCATCACTGAGAACAGAGAACATGCAGAGGTGGTACACATGGTAGCTTTTTAATTAATTTTGAAAGTCTAATATTTTCAGGTAGATGGATGGATGAATGGACAGATGAGGGAGACATTTAAAAACAATTACTGGAAACTACTAGCAGAGAATTTGACTCAAAACAACCGAGGTCTTTAGTTTCATTTTAGCTATACTCCAGAAAGCTACATAGGGGTGTGTGTGTGTGTGTGTGTGTGTGTGTTCTTCAATATGTCTCTATATAAATATTCTGAATAAAAGAGGAAACTGCAACTTTAGCTGAGCTGATAATACAGCTTTGAATATTTTTGTATTAATTAAGTTGTGTCTAATAGGGTGGATTTCCAGTGCATCTAGACACAGAGACCCAGCTCAGGGATGGTGTCAGTCAAAATATTCCATTGCCCTAGAGTGAAAACCTTAGCATAAGACTTAATATTGCTTTATGACTCAAAATATGATCATTAAAAAGACAAATGAACCCAAGGAGATAACTTCTATTTCAAAATGATCTTTAAAAGTAACAATTAAAAACTTTGTCAATTTCATTGTGTTCTTTGAATTATAGCATGATTAAAGTCAAGTTTTGGTGAATGGCAGTAGGAAGGTAATATATTTTCAGGACCCAGAGTGAACTCTTTGTGGCGATATAAAGGGAAAGAAGTGTCTGTGGAGTTTTACTATACCAAAATCCTGTCATCCATTCATTAACCTTCAAGGAACTACCATTTGTTACATTCAAAGACAAAGAAAATCAAAACATAATCCATCTCACGGATGGCCAAGGTAATGAGGACGGGTCAATAATATTTTCCTGATTCCAAACATGAAATTTTAGCTCTTTGATAGAAGTAGAGTAAATGAAGCACAGAGTACACTTTATATCTTACTAGGACTCTTCCCTGGCTTTCTGGCTTGCACTCAGATGAGACCCTTTTGAATAAGTAACTGACAAATCTGCTTAATTTAGAAAGAGTCATGACCAGAAATTTTCAGAGCAAATTTCAAAAGTCATGCTGGGAAACTAGCCCTAAGCTTGTAAGATGTTTATCTGCAAGGTTTTATTTCATTTCATCCAAATCTGCAAGCAGCTACCAAGCACCAGTTATAGTAATAATAATATCTGCCAATTTGACTATTTATTCTGCACTAAGAATTGTGCTTAACATACATGATTTTTTGTAATTTTCAGCCCACCCCAACAAGACAATAATACATTTTGTATTATAATACAAAAATACATATTGTGTATAATGCTACATTTTGTATACAAAATAAGTGGTAAAAGACTTGGCTTATAACAAGGCTTAAAGTACATACACATGCTGTGCAATAGCTGTTATTATCTTTACATTGAAAACAATTCGATTTGAATGAAACACATTTTACTCCTGTTGTGTTACATTAACACTGCTAATGTTATGTTTTATACTTTTGCTTACTTTTAATTTCTAAGTGTTATGGTTAAAAACTGTAAACATACCCATTTATATTTATATAGGTTTAAATAATACAAACTAATTTAAATCAACAACAAGGCTCATTTACATGTACATTGTGTTTCCTTTCAAGGGATCTGCATTTTACCCAAGTTCGTGAAGCACTGGAGTACATGTATGCTGTGGTTTGAATGTGTATCCCCTCAAAAACTCATGTTGACATTTCATCGCCATTGGAAAACATGGGAGCTTTCAGAGGTAATCAGGCCTCGAGAGCTCCACCCTCACGGGTGGGTTGATGTCCTTATCAAAGGGCTAGTCCAGCCCCCTCTTGCTCTCATGAGTGCATGCTCTCTCTCTCTCTTTCCTTGCCCTCTCACCCTCTTTCCTTCTACCATGTGATGATGAACAAGAAGCCCCTCTCCAGAAGACAGCACCTTGGTCTTGAACTTCCCAGCCTCCAGAACTGTGAGCCGGCAAGCTTCTGTTCATTATAGATTACCCAGTCCATGGAATTCTGTGATAGCAGCACAAAATGAACTCAGACAATGTTGACAGCTATAAGAAGATAAAAGTAAGAACTGAATTGACCCAAATGCTACAATTACAATTAATGGGTGGAAGCCACACACGCGCACACGCACGCACACATCACACATCAGAATTATGGCAATATGTAGTGAGCTGCCTCAGATGGAGATGGATTTCCTTCCACTGGAGGCATTTTGACGTGGAATTCCATGGCCAGTTTGGATCTTGGGTGTAGACAGGAAGGGTGGACCAGAAGACCATTAAGGTCTCTTCCCATGCTGGGAGTCTCTGACCCTTAAGGGAAGAGTATTGAAGTCAAAAAGACAGAATGTGAACTCCACCTACGTCACTATTTCATGAAGATGAGGTCTTTATGTGTTGACACCTTAAAAATAGTATCTTGAAGACACAGAGGCCCCAACTGGCAGAAAGAAAGCAAGTAGTTAATGTCCCAAGAAAGTTTCTCAACAATTGAGATGAGGGGAGGGGAAGAAAAGAATTAAGCTGATGACCTGTCAATGAACAACAACAGCTTCTCCTCTGGACTGGAGGAAGATGGTCCCCAGTCACCTCATTTCTTTGTTATAGGCTCTGATTGAGAATCTAGCTCCCAGACTTCCCTTCCATGACCTTCCACACTCAAACCTAAATAATAAAATTGACTCATTCCTCACCCCAGAGAAGGCCTGATAGGGGAAAAAAAAAACGTTATTGGCAAGATGGAGCCACCAGAAAGATAAGAGATGAACTGAAAGGAAACAGCACTCCAATATTTTAAGAGAACTGGCAGCAGATACAAAAATAAGCATCTCTGAGAAGTGGAAGAGCCCAGGGCACTAGAGCTGACAGAGACCTGGACAGGTCTGGTGACAGTGGAAATGTTCGCGTTCATTCATAGTGACTGAAAAAAGCAAGTCAGCTGAAGAGACAGTAAATAAATATGGACCAATTGCATCTCTTTCTCCTTTTCTGCAGTACAAAAATACAGTAACCACAGTTTCAAAACTTTGTAAAATGTTGATAAATGAGAAAACATACTTTAAAATTATTTTTCATTTCCATAGAGAATGTAGGTAATATTTCCATAAAGCCATTAGACATAATCTAAACTTGACTTTTAGTATGAAATAAGTAAAATAATGCAGACTTGTTTTTCCCTGGTTCATAAATCATCAAAACAAATGGATAAAATATTCCCAAATTATGCCTGAATGGGCATATAGTTCCTTCATCCAATAGTTCCATATACTTTTATCATAGCTTACCCTTTCTGCCACCCAATTTGATGCAGGCATACCACTCGGAAATATTGCAGATTCCATTCCAGACCACAGCGATAAAGTGAATATCGCGATAAAGAGTCACATGAGATTTTTGGTTTCCTAGTGCACATAAAAGTTAAGTTTATACTATCCTTTAGTTTATTAAGTGTGCAGTAGCATTGCATCTGAATAAACAATGTACCTATCTTAATTTAAAAATACTTTCCTGCTAAAAATGATAATGATCATTTGAGCCTTCAGCAAGTCATTATCTGTTTGCTGGTGGAGGGTCTTGCCTCAATGTTCGTGGCTGCTGACTGATCAGGATGGTGGTTGCTGAAGGGTGGGCTGGCTGTGGCAATTTCTTAAAATAAGACAATGATAAAGTTTACTGCATCAATTGAATCTTCCTTTCATGAAAGATTTCTCTGTAGCATGAGATGCTCTTTGACAGCGTTTTACCCACAGTAGAACTTCTTTCAATACTAGAATCAATTTTCTCAAACCCTGCTGCAGCTTTATCAACTAAGTTGATGAAATATTTTAAATCCTTTGTTGTCATTTCAGCAATGTTCATAGCATATTCACCAGGAGTAGATTCTGTCCCAAGAAGCCACTTTCTTTGCTCATCCATAAGAAGCAACTCCCCATGTGTTCAAGTGTTATCGTGAGATGGCAGCAATTCAGTCCCATCTTCAGGCTCTGCCTCTAAATCTAGTCCTCTTGCTGTTTCCACCACATCTGCAGTCACTTCCTCCACTGAAGTCTTGAACCCCTCAAAGGCTTTCATGAGGATTGAAATTAAGTTTTTTCAAACTCTTGTCAATGTTGATATTTTGATCTCCTCCAGTGAATTACAAATGTTCATAACAGCATCTAGAATGGCTAGTCCTTTCCAGAAGGTTTTCAGTTTACTTTTCCCAGATCCATTAGAGGAGTAATTATCTATGGCAGCCATAGTCTTACAAAATGTATTTCTTAAATAATGAGATTTGAAAGTCAAAATTACCCTTTGATCCATGGGCTACAAAATGGATCTTGTGTTAGCAGGCATTAAAAAAATGTTAATCTTGAACATCTCCATCAGAGCTCTTGGGTAACAAGTGAATTGTCAATGAACAGTAATATATTGAAAAGAATCTTTTTATTTTTTTCTGAGCAGTGGGTTTAAAATATTCAGTAAACCATGCTGTAAACAGATGTGCTGTCATCCAGGCCTTGTTGTCCCATGTATAGAGCACAAACAGAGTAGATTTAGCAAAATTCTTATGAGCCCTAGGGTTTTCAGAATGGCAAATGAGTACTGGCTAGAACTAAAAGTCATGAGATGCCTTAGCCCCTAACAAGAGAGTCAGCCTGTCCTTTGAAGCTTTGAAGCCAGGCACTGACTTCTCCTCTCTATCTATGAAAGTCCTAGATGGCATCTTCTTCCAATAGAAGGTTGTTCATCTATACTGAAAATCTGCTGTTTAGTGTCACCACCATCATCAGTGTTCTCACCTGGATCTCCCTGGGTAACCTGCTGTAGCTTCTACATCAGGACTTGCTACCTCACCATGCACTTGTATGTCATGGTGATGCTTCTCTCCTTAAACCTCACGAACCAACCTCTGCTGGCTTCAGACTTTTCTCCTGCATCTTCCTCACCTCCCTCAGCCTCCACAGAATTGAACAGAGTCAGGACCTTGCTCTGGTTCAGGCTTTGGCTTAAGGGAATGTTGTGGCTGGTTTGATCTTCTATCCAGACCACTAGAACTCTCTATATATCAACATATCAGCATGTTTTGCCTTATCACTCATGTGTTCCCTGGGATAGCACTTTCAATTTCCTTCAAGAACTTTTCCTTTGCAGTTACAACTTGGCAAACTGCTTGGCGCAAGAGGCCCAGCTTTCAGCCTATCTCGACTTTCAACATGCCTTCCTCACTAAGCTTAACCATTCCTAGCTTCTGGTGTAAAGTGAGAAATATGCGACTCTTCCTTTTCCTTGAGCACTAAGTGGCCATTGTGGGATTATTAAATAGCACATTTTCAATATTGTTCTGTCTCAGAGAATAGGGAGGCCTGAGGACAGGGATAGAGAAAGGGAATAGCTGGTCATTGGAGCAGTCAGAACACATAATATTTATCTATTAATGTTTGCCGTCTCATATGGGCGTGGTCTGTGGCACCTTAAAGCAATTACAATAGTAACATCAAAGATCACTGATCACAGACCACCATAACAGATGTAACAGCAAAGTTTGAAATACTGCAAGAATTACCGAAGTGTAACACAGAGAGACCAAGTGAGCACATGCTGTTGGAAAAAATGGCACCAATAGACCTGCTTGACACGGAGTTGCCGCAAACCTTCCATCTGTAGGCAACGTGGTATCTGTGAAGCTCAGGAAACTGAGGTGTGCCTGCATGGCAGCACGCCACTCTCTCTTACGGGTCTCATCCCTCTGGTTCTGTCTACATTTTCTTTTTTCTATAATTTCATCCAAACGCAATTGATAATTTGCTCCTTTATTTTGTTTATTGCTTATTGTTTGTCTCTTTCTGCTGGAATGAGAGCTTCATGAGGGCAGAAAATCTCTAGCTGTGTTTTCATCAATATATCTCAAGTCCGAAACAGAGCCTGACCCATAGAGGCGCTCAGTCCATGTTTGCAGACTGAATAAATGCATTTGTCTGTTTCTCATCTGTGTTTCCACTAAAATGTGTATTCCTTAAAGACAGAAACCATTTCTGAAGTGTGACAGTATCCCAGCACACAGAGAGCACTGAACAATGTCCAATGAACCAGGAAAGGGGAAAAGGGCCACTCCTGACATTCAGAACTCGCAGCCAGACCATGTTGTTCTCTTTCTAGACATAAACCGTCATTCAGAATACCAACCTCGACGAAGGCCACTCTGAGACCTTTGTCAGATGAGATGAAGCAGGCCCACTTCATAATGGTTCCTAAGCACAGACAAAAGTAAGGTCATTTTGCCACCCACAGATGTCAAACACCCACGCTCTCTACTAAAATCAGTGACTGCTACTTCTTTGGAAATTGTACTTTCATCCTCATTTTAGTCTCTGCTTCCTATAGGTAGGATTTATGGAGATTATAGATATCATCCAATCTAGAGGAGACTTCTGCTTTCTTAGACCCTCTCCCAGCTCACCCAATCAAAGCCCAAATCCTATAATTGGTTCTTTTTAACATCCTCTCAATGGGCCACCCCATTTTCCCTCATGGTGTGTGCTCTTCCTTACTGCAATAAGTAATAAACCCAATTTACTTAACTACAGAGGTGTTTTGGTGGCTTTTAGCTGAAGGTCATTGCCAGAATAAATGAATTTCTTAATTGACGCAAGCGTTTCATGAATTCTCAGCCTAGGGATTCCCTGTTTTGGAGAGTTACAACTCTCCAAAGCCATTATAAGGAAAAGTTTCACCTTTCTGCTTCTCCAGCAGAAGAAACAGCTCCTCTCATCTCCAGGAAGACCTCAGGAGACTTTTCTCAATGAGATTTAGTCGTATAAAAGTAAACCCATAATCAGGGAGGAGGGATGTAAAAGTCTTATGGATAATTTCTAAATTATAAAATCAGCTACCATACACGTATGTGTGTGTGTTTACTCACAGTTGCAGGTATCACTTATAAAAACAAGATTCAATTACATTTCTGATCCACAGCAAGATACTTTTTCAAGGTATTGATATATAGGAGATTTCAGCAGTTCTTCTAGGCACAAAGTAATAAGTATTATTTTAGAATCTGTGTTATACAAACCCAGACAAGGGACAATAAAGGGAGGGCAGGGATGGAGTAGGGATTGGGAAGGCATTCTTAAAGAACATGCTGCTGTGGGGGCCCAGAAGGCGATACCCCAAAATGAAGGGCTCAGAAGCAAAGTTTCCCTCTGACTTTCTCCTGCCCTGCTGTCTCTCAGCCTCATTCTCCCCTGAGGCAAGCCATAGAAACTAGAATCCTTCTTCCCAAGGTGTATCATAGATATACTCTTATTAACCCCCGCCACTCTGTCTTGGAAAAGAAATTCTCTGACCTACCTTGTCTGATGGCAGGTCATAAGACCCCCATTCCAGAAAGGGTCCTGCCCCATACCCTGGAGGAATGAATGCTACACAGAGAGGCCAAGAAGAACCTGAACAGACCTTGCTGAATTTCCCCACTCAGTCTGTTAGCATTAGAGCATGCTTTCTTGTCCAATCACATCTCTACCCACCTGTGCCCACTTCATAGAACCTAAGCATAAATATGGACAATTTTCCCTATATCTTTGGGTCTTCATTCCAAAGGCTCCCATCTTACTATGATATAATAGAATTTGTTATGCCTTCTTATTAATCTGTGTTTATCAGATGATTTTTTTTTTTTTTAGAGAAGCTTCAGGGAGTTGAAAGGAATGTCTTCCCTTGGCCCCTGCACTGTCAAAGGTAAACAATGCCAGACACTGGTTAAAGGCAATGAAAACAGCTTTTATTCAGTCTATTGTAATAAGGAAGAGGTGACTGGACATTTTAAAGGGAGAATGAGGGAGTAGGAAGGGATAGAGCAGGGGCTCAGTAGAGTTAGGAAACTGGAAATTTATAAAAAGCAGGAAGAGGTGTTGGTCAATGTGACTTGGCCATCAGAATTTGCTAACTGGGGCTTATCCACCCCACAGAGGCTCCTACCATCCCTCAGGGACTGTGAGACAGGTGCCCTGTCTTCAAGTGCTGGCTGGAACAGATGGCAAATTCTTCTGGCAGCCTTGAGCTTTCCCGGGCAGGAACTTTTGGGGGCTGGAGCCCTCATCCCAAGGACATGGACTTGAGATGTTAGAAACACTGCTAGTATGTGTTCGAGTCTCTTAGTGTGAGGGTGGGCAGACGAAATCGGCTGTACTGAGAGTCTGCAGTCCTTGCAGGCAAGGTAGAGGCCTAGCCAGGAAGACAGCTCAGAGTTTGGTCCAGAAGAGAGTCTTTGTCAAAAGTAAGGTTGACCGAGCAGCTCTGGAGCTAGTTTGTCCATACAACTATCTCATGTGGCTTCTAGGTGGCTAGGTTACTGGTGTGGACTAAGGTAGACATCAAAGTTGTCCCTGCAGCTTCTACACTGCTCTCCCTCTACGTGTAGCGTCCACACAGTTTGAGCGGGTCGGAGAAGGGCAGAGTGGAGAGAAACAGCTGAGACGGAACCAGGGCTCTGACCGAACCATTAAGCCTGCTCTGCCTCTAGCCGCTGAATCTCCCTTTTTGTTGAAGACAGTCTGAGTTTGCTTTCCTGTTACTTGCAACTAAAAGTGTCTAAACTGAAATGTAAATTTTAATACAGATTTTTTGGGGGGAAAGCGGCACAAACAGAATCAGAAGACAAACTCATCATTTATTTACAAGGGAAAGGCAGCTAGAAATGAAAAATACAGAACTGTTTTGCAATTCAATGGTTTGGTGTTTCACACATAAGAAGAGATAAATTTCCAAACCTATGACTCCAGGTGGAGAGATGGTGGGTAAGTGGGGGCCCAGGAGGGATCACACATCATCCTTTGAACTCAATGTGTTTGTTCATCTGGGCACCTTTTATTGTCCCCAGCAGTAATTGGTTGCTCCTACGTGTATGTTAAAATAAAATTAGTTAGTGACTAATGACCCCTTCTGAGTTCAGTATCATAATGATGTCCATTTATTTGAATAGTTGGCTTTAAAAGCCATTGTACTGAACTAGGCATAAGCACGTTGACATCTAAGTGCCTTTTATAACCTGCACCCTCTCCACCTCATCCATTATCTCCTAATGAAACAACAAAGGTTGCTTGGAAATACGCCAGTTAGACATCATTGCCTAGCATCTTGCCGTCATTTGCTAGATTATTGTGACTGATTATACAACCTGCAACAATGAGTCAAGACCTTGGTAAAACAGTAGAAATGAGGTATACAAATTCTTTTGTAAATTGGTTTAAATCAAAGCAATTTTATCTCTATTGATAGACTGGATTACTTTGAATGTTATGTCTCTCTTTCCCACTTGTCCTTGCATGCACTAAAAGGGATAAATAGATGACCAGTAACTCTTGGGAATTAAATCTTTGATATAGTGTTAGATTCATTTTCAGATTTGAAGCAGCAAGCATTTGAGCTGGGTCAGGACGCTAGATATTATAGTAGGTCTTCTCCTGTTATAATTAGAGGAGGGAATAAGAAGAAAAGTATACAAAAGGTACTGTACCTGGTTGAAAACTATTCATGTCTAAAAGGATTGGAAGGAAGATTAACTCAGTGTCAAAAGGTGGACTCTGAGGATAAATCACCAGGGTTCAGATCCTAGCCCCTCCCCTTCCTACTTCTGCAAACTTAGAGAAATTATTTGATCTTTTGAAGCCTCATTTTCCCATTCTTTAAAATGGGAATAATAATAGTACCTCTCACATAATGTCTGGAGAACTCAGTGCTGATACAGTACTCAACCCCAATGCTAACTAATGCTTAAGGAATGATACCACGTGGTTTTGCAAAGAAGATAATGACAATCTGTGGTATATAAAAAAAGAACATTAATGTAAATAAGTTTACACTTCCATTTATTCTCACTGCAGTCTTAGTCAGTCTTAGTAGAGTCAAAGACAAAATTACAAAAAGTTTAGTTAAAGATCTAATTGGTTTTAATTTGCTGCTCATGAATCAGGGCAGCCTCCATTCTATAAAACAGATTGACAGCTGCCACTGGGCAGTGGCAGAACAGTGGGTTTGTAAAGTAGAAACAAAGAAATAGAACAATAGAAAAAAAAAGTGGATTGGTCACCATCAGTTTACTTCAGAGGGGACTTCCTTGTGACACTAACTCAGGTAGACTGGAACCTCCTGTTTTCAGGAAAAACTGATCTGTTTGGGGATCTACCTGCTTCCTTACAGTTTCAGTTTGATTATATGGCATCTAGCTTGAGTGACTCCAATCTGGTTTGGTCTGGTCTGTTGGGGCCGAGTGCAGGGACTCAGTTAAAAACAACGGCCTCCATCATTTTTAACAGTGGTGTCTCAGAGATGGAACTCGAGATACTTCTAAAATTTTAAAGTCTAATTTAAAGTAGGTCTTTCAATGTAAGGGCTTGACTAGGAGTGGGTAAAGAACAAGATAGGATCGTTTAGGATTGGTGGATGAGGCAATTCAAAGATTTCCAGGCAATGGGTTCAAAGTATCTTAGGGCATAAACTGTTTGATGTTTCCTAATGAAGAATCAATGTGTCTTTCAAAAAGTTCTTGAAATGAGCAATGAGGTTATTTGCAGGTTTATTTTCCTGGGCAAGAGTTTCCTGTCATAGAAAAATTATGTCGATAAACACAGCAGAAAAATAAAGTCATATTAATGTGCACAATAAGCTGTGTAAATCTCCATTTTTCAAGGTAAAACAGTGGTTAATATGAAATACATTTCTATGGAAAAGTTTCTGTGATTAATTTTTGCAACAAATGTCTATTTTGAAATTTATTTTGCAAAATGTGCTGATAAATATCTTTGTATTCATTTAGTACTTCCCACCTATGCATGGAAGAAAAGGAACCATGAAGAAAAAAAACGTTGGCCTTAGACTAAAATTTCTCTTCAGAGAAGCCATATTTGCAAATTCAAAAAGCAAGTTACCGTAGCGAATAATAAACTATTTCATCAACCATTTACCTGGCAATGACATCTGCTGATGCACCCTGCTGTTATCAGCCCGGAGTCCTGCCCTCCCGCACCTGACCATGGAAAACACTAGGTTATTTTTGATAGGTAACAGTAGTACGGAAAAACTTGAAATGGCTGAAGATTAGTAACTCCCTCAAAAATCTACCACCTGATTTTAATAAAATCAAGTCACAGACCAAACACCATCACACAAATAGACATTTTGTATGTAATCATTTAGTAGCAAGCAGGTGACAAAGGCTTTGTACGTCCAGTGGAGTCTTGGCTCTCCAACCTTCTAGAGATCTGTCCACGTCTTTCATGAGACCCTCTGGAGGCCGACACAAACAGGATTCTGTTACCCTAACACTTGATGTCAGGCAGCCCAGAAACCTCTGACCCATGTCTGGACACAGGCCCATTTAAGAATGTACTTTGCTCCTGTAAGTGTAAGTAAAGTCTCCAAAATATTTAAGGCCCCCCCTTGTATCTTGAATACCACTGATTTCACCTCTAAAAGCTCATTTTCAACAATTATATTAATGAATGAAGCTCTAATTTCACAAATAAACATGTATTCTTAACATTGATTATGTTAATTAGAAAAAAAGTCTGGTGTGGATCAGGGATGAAAGCAACTAAATTTCTTGTGGTAAATGCCTGTGGAGGATGGACTTTCTGACATCCTTGAAGGCTGAATTTCTAAGACAGCAACTGAAGTCTCCCAAAAGCAGCCTTTCTCAATCTTTTTAATCTGGAGCCACTCTTTAAATGATTTTCAGGATACAAAAGGCTAAAGATGTATAATATATGTGGCACATGGTGAATGCAAGTGGGAATTTTTTCCTCTTGTTTAAAGCTAATAATGACTTTTTAAGCAATCTTTCCTGGATAAAAGGAAAAATAGACAGTTAAGCTTAGTACACCTTTCTCAAGTTAAGCTCTTCCTTAACTTTTCAAAAATTTTAAAAACTCATAAGGCAAAAATAACGAATTTCTGTTAAATAACTAGCTTAAGCCAAAATGGAATTTAATTTTTCTAAGTTTGGCTCAACTTATTTAATTCAAAGAAAGAGTATAAAATTACTCTAACATTATTTACAGCATGAAAATTTATTGACAAATAACAAATAGGAAAAGTTCTAAAATCCTAAGCAATATGCATAAAATTATAGCTTAAGACATGATTTTATACAACACTTGGGAAAAAAAGACTTTCTTACTAAGGAATGTAACCAGGCTCAAATACAAAATAAATAAAAATAAAACCAGGCCCAGCAATGACAAAATTATATATAATGATTTCTTCATCTCTTTGATAGACCTATGTATGCATTTAAAAAGTGTTATTTTTGAAACTGAAAATAAAGAATAAAATTTACCTCTTTAATGTGAAACCTGTGTTTGGTGTTGCCTAAAAATTTAATTCTGAGTCAGACTTGAGGTAAGCACACACGGATTTCATTTTCAACTGAAATGAAATGATTAGGGCTAATGAAATAACAGAAAGCTTGGTCATACATGTGAGAAGCTGAAACTGCAAGAAGATGGTCATCGCTTGCCTGTGGCCGGTAGAACACTCTCCTTACCAGAACTCCGGAGAAATCGCGAGTCCCTTCTAGAAAGAAAGATCGGGCTGCAGCTACAGAGTTCTTCCTCTTCCCTCTAAACTGGTTTCTCCGGCTGAGTCACAGATTCAGAAAGGCTCCCTCTCCTGGCCACGCACTTGCGTAAAGAGAGGGAAAATGAGGTTCGATTTGATTCTACTATTCTTCCAGGTGCTTTTCAATAAGAATAGACTCACTGTTAGCCTCAGGTCCAAGCAGCAACGGAAACATCTCAAGGTTTTCTTTTGCAACATGATTTTTCCAGAAATTCAGTTTCCTTTTAAATGCCCCAAATCTTGACATTTGGAGTGAAAATATTTTCTCCAGGGGCTTATTCAACTGATTCCTGTCATGACAAACACCTGCCAACATGGCTAATTTCAGAAACAATCCTTCGTCTTCAAAGCACTCTGAAAAATCTGGTCTTGGACATCCTTGAAAGTCCCCCTCCAGCATGGTAGTGACATTTCTGTTTAAAGGGGAACATTACATCTATTTGAGGTTTGACACAATTTTTTTGTTTTTAATTCTCAGCTGGGCTGATCTCTGTTTAATAAAGTTAACCATATTTGCAGTATCATTCAAAACTCTCTTAATTTCCTCTCCAATGGTTTTTGGCCCCAGTCTCTGGTTATGAACAAATCAGTGTGTTATCACGACGTCAGGATTTCCTTGTTCTACAAAAGAGGTGAAGCCCCTTATGGAGCCAGCCACGGATAACGTGTTATCGGTAAAAGTACCAACATAATTCCTCCAAAACAAATGCTTTGTTTCCAGATACAATGACAAAGTATAGCATACATCGAGGTCTTTGTTTTAAGCAGCTTTTTGTATCAAAAAATATTTCTTGAATTTTATCATTATTTACCAACCTTACAAATGAAACAATTGGTGTCAAGCTAGATAAGGAAGCTGCTTCTATCAGTTTACTGTATAAAACCTTTTCAGCATCAAGTGGCTTGCCACCAATATGCCAACTTATGACACTGTTTGAGAGCGGAAGCTTTTCAATTTCTTACAGTGAAATTTGCCTAAGGTTTGGCTCAGTATAATTTTACATACTGGGGATTATTAAATTCTCACTAATGGTGTGACTTTTCCCTTTTGGGGCAATAAGTTCTGCTACTAAATAAATTACTTCCTAAGCCATTTCTCTGAAAGTGACTCTTTTTAACAGATGCTTTTCACGGTTTGTTTTGAGATTCCAGTGGCTATTTCAAATAATCAGCACCTTTACTTGTCAGATTTGAAGTAAAGCATCTTTTTCATTTTGCTGGAGCCTTGACTGTGTTCAAAAGTTGTTTGCTGCAGAGGACACAAAATGGGGTGAGACCCCTTGGGTAACCCTAAAATCCACTGATAAGCAGTTTCCACTGTAAAATGAACGCACATTTTCTATACGCCCTTTTTTGCAAGAGTACGATGAAATGACTCAGAAGATGGTGATACTTTATTGCTTCATCAGAATTGTTTGTAGGTCTTGACCCAGAACCTCCGCTTTCTTCTAACATCTCATTCCCCAAAATCACCACACAGGCCCTCAGACGTATCTGAAAATATACATGCTGATCAATCACAATACAAAGAACATAATGAATAACTAAACAGAAATTGCAAGAAATATGAAAATGTCACAATAAAATTCTCTTCTAATCTATATAAACATTGTTTCACAACATTTACTGCTGCAAAATAGCAGCTGGGGGAAGCTGAGAGGCAACACACAAAAATTCCTTCTTTAGAATGAACATGTCCCTTCAAATCTCTACTGCATTGGGTACAACTTGTGTGCTGCCTTATGTCCTCCAGGAGCATGGGAAGGGTAGTTGGTAATTCCAGACAGGAGAGGGTGTTCTTTTCAACCTAAAGTCCTCCCCGGCCTGCAATACTGCACTCACCAGTTGTGAATACCTTTCCCCAAGCTGCACAGAAAACCGACAATGGACTCATGCATGAGCACAGTCCTACTGCTCACCGCCACACAACGGGGCTAAAGGATCACGAACAACATTTCTGCAGGGCTGCCAGGTCTTCAGCAGCACCAGCATCATGTGTTTGCAAAGCTCAAAACATGGGATTCACTTTTTCACGATCTCTGGCAGTCACTAGCGACAATCATAGACCCCTTTTGAGAAACCCTCTCCTACAGCGTAGCTTAAATGAACTTGCACATTTATATCTTATTGTTTACATCAAAGAGTTTGGAAAGTAACGAATAGATATCAGCCTGCTCATCACCCAACTTCTCTCTGTCTGCCATATCCAGACAAAGGATAGGAAAATCTGAGTGTTTCTGAAGAAATTCACATGACCAGGCTGTGGCAGGGACTCGTCTGATGATGTGGAACTTTGAGTAAACCCTAAGGTAAGGCAAGAAATAAAACATGGGAGAATTTGGTTAGGAAACTGGGGTCCAGAAAGGAATTGTGCACTCAGAACCCAGGTGCCATGTCCCAGTGACATGGGCTGCCTTCACTTTGCCCCAGCCCCCACCCCCATCCAGCCCCCAAAAAGGATAGAGACTTCTCTTACCTGGAAGAGTCTTTATAATAAAGTATCCTGAGGGCTGGGCAGTTAGCTCAGTTGGTTAGAGCGTGGTGTTGGTAACACCATGGTCAAGGGTTTGGATCCTCCTGTACTGGCCAGCTGACAGAAAAAAAAAAAAAAAAGGATGCTGAAACCTAGGGACCACTGAATCTTGGATTCAGCTTTATGAGAAATGGGTAAGGGATCAGAGAGCCATGATCACTTGCTCCATTACAAAATGTTTGCTTTTAAAAAATCTTTTCTCTCCTTTTTTTTGAGGAAATAATAAAACTTAGTGACAGTGACCTTAAGCAAGTTCAAGTCATCATTTTTGCCAACGTTTTGAACAAGACCATCACTTGAGGCTGGCCTAGTTTGCAGATGTTTCTCACTTTGAGCTCTGAATCATCATCCCCAATAAATGCTCATCGTGGTCCGGGAACTCTGAGAGGCTTCTCTGGCAAGTTTGCTGCACCAGCCTCCCCACAGGAGTTCCCCACTTTTCCTGTGTCCTCCAGGCCAGCGCTGAGCACCCTGCATGCCTGCTCCCTGACTCTGTCACTTCAGATGACTTCCTCCATTCTCCATTCTGGAGAATGCCCTCATATCACAATCTGTAAGCCTGTCATGATTATGCTCAGCTCTCCTTTTCTCCCTTCTTTATGACAGGGGCATCCTGCTCTTGTCAATGGCAAGCTCTTTGCTGGTGTCTGTATCCCATCGAGTCTTATCCTCCTAGAGATGTTGATCTTTGTAGTATCCCATCTCTCTGGCATCACAAATCTTTCTCTCAACCAAGACATTTCCATCTCCATGAAAACATACTCTAGTATCTTTTACATTAAAAACAAAATGAAAAATAAACTTTCGACCTTATAGTTCCTTCCAAACAGTGCCCCATTTCTTTGACCCCTTCCACAGCAAGACCACTTGAACTAGTTTTCTCCACAAACGATGCCACTTCTGCACTCTTCAGTCCTTCATCAAACCTGCTGTTGTCAAAGTGATCAGTGTCTTCCATGTCACCAAATATGGTGAGTAGCTTCTATCCTAATTCTACACCACCTTTTAGCAGTATTTTGTACATTTCACCATCCCATCTTTTATTCATGTTTTGCTACAATAATATTAATTTATTTATTTACTGTAACAGCTTTATGGAGATACATTATATACCATGCAATTAATTTACTTAAAACACACAATTTAATGGTTTTTAAGATATTTGCAGAGTTGTGTAATTATCACCATAACCAGTTTTAGAACATTTTAATCACCCCTGAAAGAAACCTTGTACCTGTGAGCTATCACGCCCTTATCTCCCCAGCCCTCCTTCCAGCCCGAGGCAACCAATAATCTACTTTGTCTTTACATATTTATCTATTCTAGAATATTTTGTATAAATGGAATTTTACAATATGTGATCTTTTGTGACTGGCTTCTTTCACATAGCCTCTTCTCAAAATTCATCCAGGTTGTGGAATGTATCAATATTTCATCCTTTTTATTGACAAACAATATTCCATTGTAAGGATCTATCACATCTTATTCATCCATTCATCACTTGATGGACATTTGGGTTTTTCCACTTTTCAGCTATTATGAATAATGCTGTTATGGACATTCATATACAACCTTTTGTGCAGACTCATGTTTTTATTTCTCTTGGGAGTATTCTGAAGAGTGGAAATACTGGGTCATATGTTAACTCTGTGTTCAAACTTTTGAGGAAAGAATTTATACTATTTTACATTCCCATCAACAATGAATAAAGGCTCCAATTTCTCCACATCCTCACCAGCAGTTGTTATGTCTGATTTTGTTATTATAGCCGTCCTAGTGGGTATGAAATAGTTTGTAGTTTTGATGGTCATTTTCCCGATGAATAACAAAGTTCAGCATCTTTTCATGTGCTTATAGGTAATTTTTATTATCTACTTTGGAGAAATGTCTATTTAGATCTTTTGCCCATTTTTATATGATTTACTTATGATTTTATATGATTTGCCCATTTTTATATGATTTTATTTATATATTCTAGACACAAGTCCCTTATCAAATACATGATTTGCAAATATTTTTTCCAATTCTGTATGTTGGTTTTTTACTTTCTTGATGGTGTACTTTAAAGCACAAAAGTTTTTGATTTTGATAAAGCTCAATTTATTTTTTCTTTTGTTGCTTGTGCTTGTGGTGTCATGTTTAAGACACCATGCCTAATCCAAAGTCACAAAGATTTACCTCTAAGTTTTCTTCCAAGAGTTTTATACTTTTAGCTCGTGCATGCAGATCTTTAATCCATTCTGAGTTCATTATTGCATATGGTGTGAGGTAGGGGTTCAACTCCATTCTTTTGTATGTAGGTATCCAGTTATCACAGCACCATTTGTTGAAAAAAACTATTCTTTCTTATTGAATTATTTTGGCAAGCTAGTTAAAAAACAATTGGCCATAAAGGTAAGGGGTTATTTATGAGTTTTAAATTCTATTCTACTGTGATCTATATGTCCATTTTTATTTAAGTACCACACCTCTTCTTGAAACACTTTCTACTCTTGGCTTCCAGACCAAAAAACACTTCTGATTTTTGTCCAGTCTTTCTGTCTTATAAGTAGGTTCATCTGCTTCAACCAGCCATACCTCTGAGATCTAAATTTGTCTGTCCTACTGCTTATGTGACATATCCACTTAGACGTCTATTAGCCATTTCACACTTTATATGTCAAAAGCTGAACTTTTGCTTTTCGCACACACCAAAGTTTTCTTATCCAAGTTTTTCCATCAAAATAAATGGAATTTTCATCCTCCCAAGTTAAGCTAGAAATCTGAAAATCATTCTAACCTCCTTTCCCTAACTTCATCTGTATCTATTAAGGCCTAGTCGAAAGACAAAAATCACACTGGTTATTTAAACAGAAAGAATGTAATATAAAAGATTTTAAACAAATATTAGAGAATGTGAAAAGGCAAAAGGGAAGCACTGAGATATCACAAAGGTAATAAGTGCAGGAAACAGCTACAAGCTAGGGGAATGCAGAGATAAGGTTGGAATTATTAACAGCTTGGGATTATAAAATGATTGGAAGAAATAGCCCATGGAGCAGGGACTTAGATCTCTAAGGAGGGGTCATTGGCCAGCTGTTGCTGATGTCTCAGGGTGGAAGAAGAGTAGAAATAAAGCTAAATCTGAGACTATTAGGAAAACTGCAAACTAAAATCTACTGTCACAGCCAAGATACAGAATCTTAGATGAAACATTGTTGACAGGAACAAGAAGCAAAAAGGAAGTAGCAGGTCCCTTCTTATGCCCCCACCCTTCCAGGATCCCTTTAGAATCTCCTTTTGGCAGAGCCTAACAGGTTGGGAGCTAACAATGCAGAAGTGTAGTCTTGTAGAGTCTCTGTCTCAGCATCAGAAAAATGAGTGTAGAAGGGTGAAGCTGAGAAACAATAGTTTAGTAGCTATTGCAGTCTGTCCTTTTGATTAATCAGCACCCAAACATCCTGTTGTTTCTACCTATATACTCTGGACCCCACCTGCCTCTCTAATGTCAATCCCTAATTCACAATTGTTTTCTTGTTCTAAATTCTTTCAGATCCTCAAAGCCCCAAAATTATTTCTTTCCTTAGGATCACTACACTTCACCTGGCTATGTGTTCAGTCCCTACAACACCCCTATGCCAGTTCTTCATCTGGCTAGTTTCTCTTTGTCTTTAAGTCTCAGCTAAATTATGTCTTCTGCAGAGCGGGCTTCCTTAACCATGCAGTCAAGGAAGCAACACACTCTGTTGGTAATACTTTGTCCTTTTCCATCATGGCACTTATTGTATATTTTCATTATATGTTTGCTTATTGTATATTTTCATTATATGTTGGCTCATGTGACTATTTGTCTTATGTCTCTCTCCATTCATGGAATGTAAGCTCCTTACCTACTCTGTTCATCACTTCATAGATACACTGGGCATAGCTTCTGACATTTAATAATGCTGAGTAAATATGTGTTGAATGTATGCTCTATGGAACCAACTCATGGTGTTGGCAGGGGTACCATCTTCATTCACAAAAGAGATCCATTTGGGGTTCGGTAAGTGTTGGGTCAGTAAATAGGAGTGAAGTTGTGATGAGCCTCTTGGGGAGGATAATTTTTTTTGCCCTAGTGGCAACCAAGATCCTGGTTGCATAAGAAAAAAATTTAATTAAATAAATAAATAGATAAAAATTTAAGAAACAGGATCATAATCACCTGGAAAAAAAAACAGAAAATGAATATTTGGAAAAACTGGAAAATAGGCAAAGTAGGTTCAGATTATGGACACTTTGAAAACCAATCACAGGATACATCGCTGTCTGATTTCCCCTGAGAACAAGGCAAAAAGAATGAGCTTCTGCTGCAGTAGCAGTCATCTAGTTTCACTATTAGGAAGAAATTCTGATAAAAGCTATGTGTCATTGGAATAGATTAACAAGACGGGGGTAACATATGTACTCAGTAGTGGGAAGGGGAAGTTTGGGACAGAAAATGGAAGAGAGGAATAAGGAAAGGGTCTTCCAAATTGAGTTGGTTTGCTCTTTTTCTTTGTGTTTTTCACTGAGAATTCCCAGGTGCTTCTGAACAAATCTTTTTTCACTGCAAGGACTAGTCTCCACCAACACCTTTCCCCAGATTACATGGAAGATTTCTAACTTATAGTTGAGGCCAGCTTCATGGGTATGCAACCCATGGGCAACACACTTGTTCTGATGTTCTGCTGTTGTTATCTTAAAATTCACAGTGATTTATAATCAGGGAGCCTGCGTTTTTATTTTGCGCTAGGTCCTGCAAATGAGAAAGACAGTCTCACTCATAGTATAAGTTATAGGCCATATTATGCTAAAAGAATATCCACATACATGTCCTTCTCAATCCTGGGTTTTATTTTTAAAATTTATTTCATTATTATGAATTTAGAAGACACTATGTCTAATCACCTGTTGTAATTCTTGAGATTTCTAACCCTGCTGTCAACTACCTGCATCATTTCTGCTACATAATAAGCATGGTGGGAATTCATTATAGCTCGAATTCCCCAAGATAAAGCTCAAAAACTAAAAGACCCTTTAAAGATGATCCTGTGCATAAGTAAATGAGGGCAGGGGTAACCTCTCCTTTGGGGACATTAAAAAGTATATCCTTTCAATGTAAACTGCTTCCATCCTTTCTCCACTACCTCAGATACCTGGCCTCACACCAGCTAGAAATATAGTGGGAATTATCGGTGCATTATTACTGATTCTAGTTTTCTTCTTAAAAGTTTATATTGTAAAAACAACACTTTTTTATATAAGGCATTTTCTAGTTCTCCAAGTGTTTCCACATACTTTCTATCATTTGATCCTCACAACAACTATGCAGTAGGTAAGAAGGATCTTATAATCTCATGTGGCAACAGTGTAAAGACAGATTGTAGGAGGCAGGCAAATCTAGGTCGCATCTTGTCTAGACCACTTTCTTGGCTATAAAATGGAGTTTTAGAGATCATAATGTGACTATATGTGTACAACTCCAAGTACAACAACCAGCATGTAGTAGGTATTCAATACATAGGAGCTTTTGTTGCAGTGGGCATGCTATCCCAGGGAAATTGAGGATAAGCTCAGTCCTGAGTAGAAGCCCATTGCTATGGGTTAAATGTGTCCCCCTAAAGCTTCATGTATTGGAAATTCGACCCCCATTGCAACAGTGTTAAGAGGATGAGAAATCTCAACATGGTAAGTGAAAGATGAGGTCTTTAAGAGGTGAATAGATTGTGAGGATTTTGCCCTTTGAATGGACTAGTCCATCTATGGAGTAATGGGTGTGGTTCTGATGGCTGTATAAGAAGACCAAATGAGGAGGTGAGCTCTCTTGCTCAACCGATTCACCACATGATACCCAGCATCGCTGTAGAGTGACCACCAAGAACAAGGCCCATACCAAGTACACTCCCTGGACTGTGGACTTTCTAGACTCCTCACTGTAAGAAGTTCTATTTCTTGATAAGCCACCCAGTTTTAGGCATTCTGTTATAAGCAACAGAAATGGACTAATACACCCATCCACTCACCATCACTCCAAGACACCTGTCTCCAGCATTTCCCAGAATGCATCATGCTCTCTCATGGTCCTTTGACTTTCCACCTGTGCTGTTCTTCCAAAATTGCTGCTGCCCATTTTCCATCTGGTTAACTCCCACTTATCCTTTAAGATTTGTCTCATGTGGCCCTTTTTCTGAAACTATCCCAAATGACCCTTCTCTCATTCTGTTAGGTGATGCTGTTTTGGGCTCCCATCTCCTCTCTCCTTATCACTGTGGTTGCACAATGTTGTGCTCCTGCTGTCTGTTACCTGTTTTGTCTCCTGTGCTGCCTACGCTTACTATTAGGGTAGGACATGTGTCATTTGTCTCTGTTTCTGCTGTCCCCATGTAGACGCTCAATAAATATTTGCTCCTTAAATGAATGAATACACACATGAATCAAAGAAGGTAAGAGGGAATTAATTAACTTGCTTTTTTGTGTGTGTGCCCCTGGTAACAGAACAGAGATGCAAATCAGCTTTTCTAACATCCTGGAGATAAGCCAGCACTCTTGTTTGAAGCTGAAAGCAGCAGGACATTATTTCTCTAAAGAAAAAGGTTTCTTGAGTTTCTAAACATCTGGCCTGTGGCCACAGGTACAGAAATGATAGACTGCTGAATCTGGGTTGGGGGAAGGAGTGTCACTTGATCACAAAGATCATTTTTCTTGGCAGTAGTCAAAGAAGAGGACAGAGACATCTGCATGTCCCAATGACCTCACTTGGCCCTGCCTTGCACAGTAGTGGAAAAAAACTGTCAGGGAAAATTTCCAGTTGGTCCAAGGCCAAGGTTTTCAAACCCTCTGCCCACCCTTACCAGTCCCAGCACCAAAAATGGCTCTCAAAGCATTGAATAAAACTGCCTGCAAAGAGCCAAACTCTTAATCAGATTTGCAGCTGTAAATTCAAGATATCATCGTCACATCCCCCTCGTTCCTTTGTACTTTCACTCCCCACCCCCAACTTCCACCCAAGGCAGCCACTCCCTCAATTTGAGGGTTAACATCCCTACGCATGAAACTATATATACACATATATTCTCAAACTATATATACATATATATAACATTGTTTCACATAGTGTAAACTGTACATGTGTCTTCTCAACATTATATTGTGAAATTTATCCACACGGATGTTTGTAGCTCTGCTTCATTCGTGGTGCTTAGCATCGTTCCCTTGGATGAGTATGAAGTCCCTTGGGTGAGTACCAAATCTCTTGGGTGGGTATCAAATGTAACAGGTGCTGACTGGAGATATGTTCCATGTGTCATGGGTGACTGGTAGGAGGGGAAACAGGGGCACGTTACACACAGCTCTTAGCCTCTTCTTATTTTGGGGTAAATGTGTATCCGGGGAGTATCTGTGGTCTGTTTTATCACATGGAGACTCGGTTGATCTCATTTCCTGAGCCTTGTTCACCTCTTGAGTGAGTATATAATCAGACTATATAGTCAGCAAAAGAACACTAGGCTGGATGTCAGAAATCCAGATTCTTGTCCCAGTTCTGGAATCAGAACTCATATAACCTCTGGTAAGTTATTTCATCTTGACAAGCCTCAGTTTCCACACAGTGTAACTTGGTTTCCATAAGCCGTGCAGGTCTCAGAGGAAACCGTGAGACACATTTCTGGGGTGGCCTGGGGCAAAGTTGTCATACTTTGTACAGAAGGACCTACTGATGCTCTCTGTGCCCCCATGTCACACCTGAGGATAATCAGGCAGATTACTTAATTTTCCTAAACCTCACTTACCTTCTCCCCACAAATTGAGAAAACAATGATCAAATTATAAAATGTATGTAACGTACTTAGAACAAGGCTGGCACATAAAAAGAGATCAATTTTAGTTAACAATTTTAACATTTCTCTGGTGATAACTTTTTTCCCATTCTTTTGCATAATCTCCATCCTCCTAAAAATCTCCTTTGTACCTATCTTATAAGTCTTTACAGGGTGTTTTGTCTTCTCTTGGGACTGCTAAGAAACAAGTCCAGCAGAAACTTGCCTCCCACCTCCCAACAACAAAGTATCTTCAGGTCATATTTAACTCCTTACTCTCATCTCTTCAGATGAGCTCTTGTCCAGGAAGCTTCTAGGCTCCTCGGAAACTCCCAGTAGCCACACCCACCTTAGCCAGGACCAGGAAGAGCTATCTCCATCCACTTCCACTCAGGAAACCCGCGGGCCCTTCTCAGCAGTGTCCCCACCTGCAGCCCCAGCCTAAACTGACTTGCCCTTTCAGCACTTCTTGAAGACCCTCTCCTTCCCCTCATTAACAGATTTCTCCCAGGAAACATAATTAGAGGCTGTGGTAGGCAGCATAATTGCCCCCCAAAGATGTCCTCATCATAATCCCTGGAACCTGTGAATACTTACTTTACATGGCAAAAGGGACTTTGCAGTGCAATTAAGTTAGGGATCATGAAATGAGGAGATTATCCTGGATCTCTGGGGTGGGCCCAATATAAATAGGAGGATCAGGGTTAGAAATGTGATGATATGAGCAGAGGTGGGAGAGAGAAGAGCACGTTTGATGATATTTTGCTGCTGGCTTTGAAGATGGAGGGAGGGGTCACAAGCCCAAGAATGCAGGTGGCCTCAAGAAGATGGAAAAGGAAACAGATTCTCCCCCAGAGCACCCGGAAGGAAGGGAGTCCTGCCAACATCTTGATTTGAGGACTTCTGACCTCCAGAACCATAGCATAGTATATCTGTGTTGTTTTAAGCCACTACATCTGTGGTGATTTGTTACAGCAGCAAAAGGAACCTAATACGAGGGCCAGGGCAAGTGAGCAAGTTGGAAATGATAAATCCATGCCAGCATTTCTACCTCCTAATGTCTGTCAATCGCTTCTTCTGCCTTAAGTCAAGGTGCTTCCTGTATCTCAAAGTCCATTTGGGCCCGACCCTGTGGAGACTTGGGAGAGTGCAGCGCTGGGAGCACAGCAGCGCTGGGAGCGCCGAGGCCGTGGGTTGGGATCCTATATAGGGATGGCCGGTGCGCTCACTGGCTGAGTGCGGTGCGGGCAACACCAAGCCAAGGGTTACAATCCCCTTACCGGTCACAAAAAGAATAAAAAAGTCCATTTGTATAAACTGCTACCTCCAGAGTCCATGTTCTAGTCTGCCCTCTGAGCAGATGTGCAGAACCCTTCTCTGTAATTCCAGCAGCACACTGAATTCAGAGTCTCTGGTACATGCCCATATTTTGATAAAATCAGCCTAATCTAAAACTATTCCTTGCTTCCTGGTCTACGACCTTCAGAATCTATCCTCCCCTACTTCCATCGTTGCCACGGGTATTTATTAGCAAAACCTCGTAATTCGTTGAGCATGTAGGACTTCCCCTCCCAGGTAAGACTTTATGTTTATCCCAGGATCCTTGCTGGACTATGACTCTGGAGTTATCAGGAGTAGAGAAATCGGGAATTTGGGGGCAGTCAGAGAATGGTCCTGTGAGGAGAACTATCATCCCTGCTAGTAGTCACCCCAGGTGCGATCTCTACATTGAGCCACAGAGAGGAAGTCCTATTTCCACCGGAGAGGAAGCTTCACTGGGGTTTAAATCTGCCTAAACATCCTCCTCCTTTCAATCCTCTCTATCCCAGAATTATCCTCTTTTCACACACACAAAAAAGAGTGTGAGGCTGGAAATGCACCATCTACGCTGTATCAGCAACCCAGGAGGGCGGACCACATCTTTTAGTTGCATCAGCCCATTGGCTACAAGACACATGATGTATTTTAGGGCATCCACAGAAGTGTCTTGGTACTGTTTCTTAAAAACAAAATGTAAACCCTTTACTTAACATATTTTTTCATTAAGTTTTCTGGCACAGTTAAAAACGGGTAACCCATGTTCTGAAGGTAGGTTATCCTTATTGCTTTCAAACCCAATAAGAAAAGATTACTGAATTAGTTCACTTATGTTACATATTTTGTTGCTTATAACAGAATACCTGAAACTGGGTAATTTAGACTGGGAAGTCCAAGGTGCAGGGAACCCATCTGGTGAGGTCCTTTTTCTTGATGGTGACTCTCTACGGCAATGAAGGATGTCACATGGTGAGAATGGGCTGAACAAGAGAGAGCTGACCTTCTCACTCACTCTGCTTATAAAGCCATCAGAACCATGCCCATTACTCTATGAATAGATAGCAGTTGCCATCCACACTCCTCATTTTCTTAAATACTCATACTAATTACTTTTAGGGTAAAAGTTCAATTGCAGAGAACAGACTCCATTCTAGCTAGCATAAGTAAGAAAAGATTCTTATCAGAGGCTATTAAACACTTTCCGGAATCACTGGGAAGGCTACAGAAACAAACTCTGGGCTGTGCTTCTAAGAACAACCTGCAAGTTACGCCACTATACCTGGCAGCCAGGAGAGCCATTGCTACTGCCACAATCAGACATCAGGAAGCCACTGACCAAGAGCAGCCTCTACACTTGCTGTTTCCAGAACCACACTGGCTCTACTAGGATCCATTTGAACAGAAAGGGGGTTCATTGCCCACCTCGAATTCATATCTCAACAAATGTTTCTGCTCAGCAGAACTTAAATCATATCCAAAACCCTAACTGCAAGGAAGTTTAGGAGATGTCATTTTTAGCATTCAAGCTTCTGTTCTAGGAAGGCAAGTGAAGAAACCGATCCACAGTGCTGGCTCACCTCCCTTAATTTCTAAATGAAGTACCATCAAGGAACCAGCTGGAAAACCATGCAGCTAGAACCATCAGAGCCAAACAGCTGCATGGGTGAGCTCAGGACATGCCAGAGAACTCCTCTTGGCAAATGAGCTAGGAGACAGAGCACTGAGAAGAATGTAGGGCCAGTTGCCTTGCAAGTGAGGGAAACTATTCAGCCTCAGTGTAGATATTATTTGGATCAGAAATTTGAAGTCGAAATTGTGTTCCATTGTTATCTTGTTGTGTTTGGGATTTCTCTTCACAGTTACTTTTATCTTATTATTAAAAGTTCTCCAACTTTATTTCAGAAAGAGGGGGAAAAAGATTTTCACACTATATTCAAGATACGTAGGGGAAACACTCGTAGAGAGGAATGGCTCCTACCACAGAGGAATTCCCTCTAATGAGTGTTTCCATTTCAGAATTCTCAGCTTATGTTGAATTTGGCCAATGGCAGCCATATATGCATTGTTTTTATTTTGGAATTTGGATCTACACAATTAATTAAGTGAAAGCTAGCATGCTATATGAATGCTAAATAATTACTCCTCATTTAAATAACAACAATGAAGACATTGTTCAAGCTGTATGGGTTTGCATATGCAAATTGTGTTTGTCTCAGCTATTCAAAAGTCGCTGATCACAGCTGCATGGAAAATGTCTGGCCTATGAAATTTTCATCAATCTTCACATGATAATGCTTAGTACTACAAAGTTAATTAGCATTTGCAAGGTGAGAGATCTGACTTTGGTTCAAGTCTACCTTTAACTCCTAGAGTTGTACAACTAATCCCTATGAGAACTTGCGAGGAATCATCATTTAGGATTAAATCAATAGATAAAACGTTAGAACTGGGATGCACACATGTGCACGAGTTTGGGAATGAGTGTGCTCTGACAGATCGAGCACACACAGAGCCTGGTGATTTACACAAGAGCAGTGATCTCTGAGATCACCAAGTGGTTCTTGTTGGCACAGCTCTCCAATGACTGAGACTCTTCTTGTTTTCTCTACACATTTTCCCTCTTTCCCATAGCATTTTTAAACTGTGTACTGTTTTTCTACACTGAAAGTATCAAATCATCAGAATTTAAAAATAAAGCAGAGAAAGACCTTTATTTAATCATAACAGTAACAGGGTGCATAAACTGTTCTAACATCTGCTACACCCCATGCAACCAGAAACCACTGGCTCCCTCTGTACACGCACAAGGTTTTTTCTCAACTCACATCAAAAAAGATTGATTTGGGCTCATTTATGTGGATGTATAGTGGAGTTTTGAATGCCTTAAAAGAGAAGCTATCTCCAAGCCTCTAAACCCAAACTATAGTTAAGAAAAAATCACCCCCTTTTTTCCAATTACTTGCTCTGGAAGCCAAATATGCTGTAGAAGTAAAGTTAGGCATTGGAACAAATCCAATATGAATAATTCCATAAAAAATATATATCCAATTTTTATCTTAATTATACAGATCTGGCCACAAGTCACATCACTCCTCTTTGTCTTAAACATTGGGTAATTTCCACGAGCCTCTTCCTCAAGTTATAAGATCAGCACATGTGGCTAAGGATGTCACTCTGTCTCCAATTCCTTCTTCCGTGCTGTGCTACAAGAATACTTCAAAAAGATCATGGAAAAACAGAATTAAAACATAATACAAATCTTTCCGTGAACTTTTTGATGTACCATAGTATTGATTAATTTGTAATCTCCTAGCACGTGTCTCTATGTTTCTTACCAAAAAACACAGTTCTAGAGAAGAATTCGTTGTCCTCTCATCAATGATCATTTAAAGTACAATTGTGCATCTTAACTTTTTTTGAAAACAGATGTCATCCTGGATAATCAATTTTGTTATTCACTGGCTTCTCTTTTAATATCTCCCACAGATAATTTTTATCAACTGGATAATTTCTCTGAATCATCATGGAATTAGTAGCCTATGCTTGTGGTGTACATTAGCTGAGAAAAAAAATTCCCAAGAATTTCAAGGAGAGTTGACATAAATTGTACCTGACTAGGTAAACAAAATATTAAATATTTTATCAGTTCTCACTAACTATTCAAACTCATTCAGATGTTTTACATTCTCAGGTGGTTATCATTCAATGCCTGCTTGAAAATGGAGCAGGCAGCTCTCAACGCACCAGCAGCTTCAGCGGCAATTAGCATCCATCCTGCTAGCAAGAACACCTTCCTTGTCCTGGCTTTATTACCTGGTCCTATAAAGAGAGCAATGTTTCTCTACGTTCCCAGAATAAGTGCTGACTCCCATGAGAACCCAAATAGGAAATCCACAAGTTTTTAGGTGTCAGATGATTCAACCTTATTTGGTAACTTTCTAAAGGCACAAGCAAGAACTTGCTCTAACACTGTTTTTAACAATCTGCTCTGGAAATGGCAGGGTGGTCTCTTTCGTACACCAACACTAGTCATAGCTTTCCAGAACACTGCATTGAGAAGGGTTCTGAGGTCATATTTGAGCTTAATGGGAAAGAACATTGTGTCAGACATTACCTATGCAGTGTTTCTCATCTTTTGCTCTGGCAATTACCACAGCAACCACCTGTGCACAGGTGAGACTGACAGTGACTCACTTCAGCTGCATAGTGTATCTTTTGCCCTCTGTGCAGGGGCATCTTTGTCCCTGTTGTGAGGCATGTCTGCAGGAGCCAGCTCAGCCATCCTGCCAGTAGGCAAATTGCTGGGGCAACCCTTGACCAATGGCTGGCAGCAATGGACAAATGCTCCATTTCTGTATCTGACACAAGCAACTGTGAGGAACACTCTAGCTATTCATCAGGATGATCCTCATTGGGATTGAGCCTCAGTTACCCACAGTGGTAACCACTTCAATGATGCATCTGTGGACTGGCTTCCCCGCCTACTCTCCTCTCCTCCCCATTCCTGTTCTCTGAGACTACTTCTCAAAGTAATTCCATAAGAGTTCTTATCTCAAGCTCTGCTTTTTTGGGGAAATCTAAGTTAAGGAGAATGCCAGGCTAAATTGCTGGGGTTAGCCATAAGTGAAGGCTTCATGAGGAGTTATACCTCTTGAACCACGTGGTTGCCACTCCTAGTCTCTTCTGTCTCCTACAATGATTGTATTAGTCCATTTCTGTTGCTTGTAACAGAAATACCTGGAACTGGCTCTTTACACTGTCACAGTGGAGACTAAGTTTTGGGAGACATCAATCCACAGCAATGATTTAAACCCCAATCAGTAACAGAGCAACAGATTTCAGATTTCATTGAGATGGTTTGCTTAGCTGAAAGCTGTTATCATTATGTCAGGTTTAGAATCTACAATGTGTTTGTTTTAACTCCAAGTTCAATCTTTGGTTCATAATCCTTAAAAATTAAGCCAAATTTCTCATCCTGATCAAGATCAACAATATCAACAACCTTATTGGGGTGTATTTTCTGGGTGTGTATTTTTTCAGAGTACTATTTAAGTGTTGGAAAGACCAAGGAGGAAAAGAACAAAAGCCTGCTTAACAGACTCCCTTGGGTCGAATGTCACCCCAAAACTTAGCCCCCACTGTGACAGTGTAAAGAGGGCAGGAAGTCCTATTGTGGTAATTGAAAAGTGGGGCCTTGAAAAGATAATTAGATTGTAGGACCATGCCGTAGTGAATGGATTAAAAATGGTGGTCAGGGGCGTGGTTCTGAGGGCTTTAAACAAAGAGAGAGGAGAGTCTGTCTCTCTCTCTGTTCCACCATTTCACAATGTGATACCCCGTGTCACCGTCACCTCCACCAAGACCCTTACCAGATGTGTTCTCCGGACATTGGACTTCCCAGCCTCTGAAACTGTAAGCAACAAATTTCATTTTCTTTATAAATTACCCAGTTCCAGGTATTTTGTTATAAGCAATAGAAACGGACTGATACAGAGACTAAAATGTAATTGATGAAGAAAAGACCCAAGGGCAAAAGATAAAATGATATGAAATAACATATTCTAAAAACTAACTAAATGGCAAAAAGCAATCTTTAGAGTGACTCTTCAGGGAAGAGGTGGGCCTTGCATTGGGTGTCCAAAAGAAAGATCAGATAGGCAGAGGAGCAGAAAGAGAATTCCAGGTGAAGATTGGTTTGGGCAAAAGTACTAAACTAACCATGTATGGGAATGCACATGGCATGGTCAAGAATTCATTAGGCAACCAGTTTAGGAGAGAGATCATTTATGGAAATAGAGGGAGATCCATATAGAAAGACAGACTGGGGTCTGATATGAAGGAAGATAAAGATCATACGTGTCTTCGTGGTTATTTGTTGACCCAAACTGCTATCAATAACCCTTGAACCTTGTGGACTAGGAGTAATAAGAAAATACCTTAGATAAAATAGATGAACACAAAGAGACCACAGTCTTCTCTTGAATCACATGAATGCTGCCCCCAAATCTTGGGGAGAATAAAAAGTGAATGCGGGAACATTAAGTAATGCTTGAAAGCAGGGGAGACAAAATGAAATCAGTATGTTGAAGAGCTGTCTCCACTCCCATGTTCATTGCAGCATTATTCACAATAGCTAAGATATGGAATCGACCTGAGATTCCATCAACAAATGAATAGATAAAGAGAACATGGTATAAATACACAATGGAATACTATACAGCCTTAAAGAAGGAAATTCTTTCCTTTGTGACAGCATGAATGAACCTAGAGGACATTATGCTAAGTGAAATAAGCCAGGCACAGAAAGACAAATACTGAATGATCTCCCTTACATGTGTAATCTAAAAACGTAGAACTCATAGAAGCAGAGAGTAGAATGGTGGTTACGAGGGTCATGTTGCTGGAGGGGAAGAGGTATGGGAAAATGTTGGTCAAAGGTACAAAGCTTCAGTTATATAGGAGGATTAAGTTTGAGAGATCCATTGTACAACATGGTAACTATAATTAATAACAACAGATTGTATACTTGAACATTGCTGAGTAGATTTGAAATGTTTTCACCTTAAATACAGATGTGAGATAATACGTAGGTTAATTAGGATGATTTAGCCATTCCACAGCATATACATATTTCGAAACATCATGTTGTACACCAAAAATACATACAACATTCATTTCTCAATTTAAAACATTTTTTAAAGAAAAAAAGCAAGGAAGATAAAAGGCAAGCCCTCATAGCTTGAGCCTGAAGCCTCCAGCCTAGATACCAGTAGATTTTCCTGACCAGAGTCACTGATGTGTTTTTAAGAAATCATTGCCTCCAGAGCTTAAGATTTGGAAGATGCTTCTAACATGTTTACAAAGCATTAAAGTCTTAACCACCAAATACATCAATATGTAAAAATGATAAAATAATTAGGCAGGCAAGGATGGAAAAGAAAAAGGCTTTAAAATCTGCAGTAGAAGTGTATTAGTCTGTTACTGTTGCTGATAACAGAATACCTGAAACTGGGTAATTTATAAAGAAATGAAATTTATTTCTTACGGTTTTGGAAACTGGGATGTCCGTAGTCCAGGGGTTACATCTATTTAGGGCCTTCTTCTGGGTGGGAGTCTCAACAGGGTCCTGTGACAACCAGAGTGTCACATGGTGAGAATGGGCTGAGCAAGAGAGAGCTAACTTTCCCACTCGCTTTCCATATAAAGCCATCAGAGCTACACCCATCACTCCATGAATGGATCACTCCATTCATGAGGGCACAGTCCTCACAATCTAATCACCTTTGAAGGCCCCACCTTTCAAATATCATAATTGAATCTCCCACCCTCTTAACACTGCTACAGTGGGGGTCAAGTTTCCAGCACATGAACTTTTGGGGGACACATTTAACCCACAACAGGGAGGATGGATTCAGATAGCTGCCTCATCCTTCTTCTTTTTTATTTAAAATTCTTAATTCTCTATAAAAAATCATTCACTCAGCAAATATTCTTTGAATTCTGTGTATCATAAGAAGGTTATGAGAAGCACAGGCTTGAAATCAAAGCTGCGTCCAAATCCACATGTGCCATTTACTGGCATGTGGTTTTGGCAAATTGTGTATATGTACTTTCTGGCTCTCAATTTCCTTTTCTGTAAAATGGGAGAAATAATACCCACCTTATAGTTTATTGTAAGAATCATGCCTATAAAATTCCTATTAGAAGCAACTGATTAATGGAAGCTTAAAAATTAAAAAATTTCATACTATTGAAAATATTAAAAAATTAATTACTAGATGATAGGGCATTAGCTAATTCCCTAGCAATGATTTCAGCAATTGTGATAGGCTCTGCCTATAGAAATAATTTTGGTTAAAATTTAAATGTCTTTATTAAATCTTTAAATTTGTATAGGAAACATAAATTCTGACTTATTTGTCATTTAGAAATGTCCTGTCTAATTTCCATGGATTTGATTTTGCTGCTTCCTCTCTGACTTAAAAAGAAAATGGCAAATGGATATTTGTTTCATATGATTTCTACTGAAATCACTGGGGATATTTGCTTTCCTGCTTCTCAGTCATTTAAAAATTCTCTCAAGCAATCTTTTCCCTTGATTTTCCTGTTTGCTTGAAGTTTAATTCTTCAAGATTCAGTGATTTAAGGTTTTAGTAAATGATTGTTGTGATTTGATTACATCACCAACTCCCGAATCATGGTACTGAGAGGGAAAAATAATAATAAACTCACAAGGCTATAAATGTTCTACAACTAATCATTGAAAAAAGCATTTTAATATTAAATTAGATTTCACTGGGCAGAGATAATACAAATGATTTTTAAAATTCAGACATTAGCAAAATCTCTAATACTCATTAATAAGCTTGTTTTTTATAGTATTATGGTGATGTTTCTATTGAATAAAAAGTTTTGTGCGATTTGGAAAAACACTTAAGAGCGATATTATCTGAAGTCATTTTCTTATGTCTAGAAAACTAACAAAAACCACATCAGAAACGTTAATAGCCTTAGTTTCAAGAGCTGTTTTGGGGTGAAGATGGAAGAAAATCTACCGTATGTATCCATACTTGACATGTCTCCATTAGTTATTAAGGAAAGCAAAGGTATGTGGTGAAAGGCTATTACAATCAGAAGCTTGAGGTATCCAGTGAAAATATTTTGACCTTACAGTGTCTCCTTCAAAGGATGCTGTGCAAGCAAGTATTTTCTTCACAAGAGGCAAAACCAGCCACTGTTGAAAACCAACATGGCTAAGTTGAAAAACTCAGCAACATCTGTGAATTTCTCTGCAAACCCATCAGCAGGAACAGGAGGTAATTTAACAACCAAATAAGCAAAGTAAACGACTCTACAGAGAATTTCTTTGTATAGGATGGGCTATGGGGGTTGACGCAATTAAAGTATTCAGGCTATCCCACTGAGTTTGCAGTTTTCTTCTCCAAGCATGATGCCAACCATGTGGCTGCACTGTACCCACCTAGGTCTCCTACCACCCACTTGCTGCTGCACTCAGAGAGGAGGTCTCCACGTTCTCCGAACATGTTATGAGCTTTCGCAGCTCCCTACCTTTGCTCATGCTGTTACCTCTTCCTGGGATAACTTGTGCCTATTTCTACTCTTGCAGGAAGCTGCTTGTTCTCCCAGATGCTGTTTGCAACATTATCTCCCTTCTGAAGGCTCCCCCCTGTCTCCCAGGCACTTAATAGAACGATTGGTTGTTTTCCTTTCATTATGGGCTGAATTCACGTGTTGAAATCCTAACATCCAGTACCTCAGAATGTGATTGTATTTGGAGTCAGGTCTTTATGTAGGTAATCAGGTTTCCATTAGGTTATTGGGAGGATCCTGATCCAAAATGGCTATTATCTTTATAAGAGATTGAGACACAGACATGTGCAGAGGGAAGACCATGTGAAGACACAGGGAAAAGATGGCCACTACAAGCCACAGAGAGAGATGTTCAGAAGAAACCATCCCTGACAACACTTTGATCTTGGATGTCTAACCTCCAGAATGGTGAGAAAATTAATTCCTGCTGTTTAAGCCACTCAATCTGTGGTACCTAGTTATGACAGCCCTAGCAAACAAATACACTATTCTAGCTCCCCCACTGGAATATGAGCTCCCCAAGATTAGGGACCATGCATCATGACACATACTCACTAACTGCTTATTGAATGAATGAAGCTGAAGTTGAAGGGAGAACAGGGAAATGCATTAAAGAAAGTAGTGAAAGGGAAGTTTGGAAATGGTCACCTTACTTTTTGTTTTTGCAAATCTGATTTTTTAAATGCAAGTATTTCAGAACGAGAAGAGAGATAGCTGCTGAACATGGTTGTTCTTTTTCTGCTGCCCAATATTCAGCACAGAACCAAGGAAGAGACCCATAAATACCCAAATAACTGATCTCAGCAAGCAGACCTGTCAACCTGAAAGGTGAATTATAGTTAACATTGTATGTATTTGTACATATTCCCATCTCACGCTCTGAAAATATCAGCCCTCTAGTTGGATTAGGAAAACTCTGAAATAAATGCCTAGCTCCTCTACAGTAGAACCTGTGCTCTTTATTCTCTAGGGGGATTCTTCTGGCCTCATGAAATCTTGACTTATGTGCAAAATTTATTTGCCAATTACTGACAACTGATTATGACCATAGCAGAAAACTACGTGTCATAGGGTCCAGCGAGAGCCCATGTTCTCCAGTACAGATCCACTTGAAATGTTAAAGTACAATACAAACAACATAAGAGATGTCTTGAACCAGTAAGTGATAATATGCCAGTTGAAATAAAATAAGATTTGTATAACAACCTCTATTAATCCCCCAATGAGTGCAGCAACAACTGAGATATATTAGAAAGAGCACTGAATTTCGGGCATGATGATCTGCAGTCAAGCCTGGTGATACCTGCTTGGGAGTTGAGCAACCTTAGGTAAGTCATGTCACCTCTCTAAGATTCAATATCTTTAGGGTGACATTACATGGTCCTCTTAATACTTAGATTACAGCTTGGCTATAAGGACCAAACAAGGTAATATTTGTGAAAGCAGCTCATATAATATAAGGTATTTTTATCACTAATTTTACCAGTGACTAAACCCTGTGATACGCCAGACTGATTGCAAAGATACCTGCGCTCCAAACTCACTGGAGGCTCCTACTAGAGATGAATCATGTTGTTTCTTGCATTTCATATGTGGTATGCCAAGGCATTGAGTTATGAAGGGTAACTCTAAATATCATGCCACTCAAGATTCAGAAGGGATGAAATCTACCTTCTTCATTTTCCCCAAGATTCTCCCTTTCATCTGAGTTAATACCAATTTTTAAAAAAATTCCCCACCCCCCAAGTGGTAAACTCACTGCACTGTTACCAACAATGCAGGTTTCTTATCCAAATAGAAATCACTCTTGATAAATATCATTATAGAATCATCAAAAACGTGAGATGTAAAATGTTCACTTGTATAATGATTTCCACTTACTGTCACGTATTTGTAATTTATTTGGTTGAGCACATTACAAAACAGCAGAATTAACCAAAATAGAAGTGTTAAATGCACTTGAGCTAATCATTGTAAAACTCTTGTAATGGTCAGGATAAATTCAGTAAAGATGCAGTGACAATCCCCAAATCTTAGTGGTTTAGAGCAGCCAAAGGTGTGTGTCCCACTTGACTCACATGTCCATCCAGGTCAGCAGGTCCTCATCACTGTCACTCGGAACTAGAGCCACTGCTGCTACCGCCATCGTGAGCATGGCCCCCATTGTTCTGCCAAAGGGACACAAGTCACTTCTCTTAATTCACTGGCCAGAGCTAGTCACATGGCCCCAGCCAACCACAAGGGCCTGAAGTACAATCCCCCATTACCTATAAGGAGAGATAGCCAGAAATATTTGGGGAAAAGCACTAATGACTACCTCAGCACTCAGAACACAACTGGCATGTGGTGAAAACTATATACACAACACTTAAATGAAATGGCTTGGGTAAATGAAATGATTTTGTCTTTATATAACAGGTGCATATTTTTTGGAATATTAAACCAGCATATTTGTTTGCCAAGTCTGTGGTGGTCCCATGGCTTCCCCATCCCCCAATGAATAACTCAGTACCTCAGGAGGAGAGCAGATACTGCCTGGACTGGGAGGTAATTGGTCATCTTTGACCCTTAAGCTGATTCCTTCATGTAGGTAGTAAGGGAGTCATTTTGAAAGCTGGCTTTGTTGAAAGAGGGTATTCTACACTCTAAAAGCCAGCAATGGTGGGTCTGGATCACAGCCTTCCACTATCATGTAGAGGTGATAACGCAAGATTTCTTATGTAACAGGAAAGACAGGGATGTAAATAATAAAATTTGTCATACTGCAGCAATAGCATGAGTAAAAATTGCTGCAGAAATGCTGAAGAAAGAGCAACCAATTCTGTCTCAAGGAGGGCGGTAGGCTCATTTGGATAAAGTTTCATAGAGAAGATAACATTTGAGCCAGGTTTAAAAGATACTATTTTTACTCTCTAGAATGTTCCTTCCCTGCCTGGACATTGAAGGATGAAGGGTGCTGTGGAAGAGCGGATGGAAAGGAGTTGTCAGAAACAGCATTCCAGACTGAAGAAAAAGTACAAACAAAGCTAAGTCACCTCAATGCAGGTGACGTTTTGTTAAGTATTGGTAACTTTAGTCAAGAGTGCGTTATAGAGGGAGGTGACAGGTGACATAGCTGGAAGGGAAGTCAGGGGTGCATTGTGAAGGAATTAACTGCTGAAAGACTCATAAGAGGCTTTGTGCAATCAGATTTTTATTTCAGACCAATAAGTCACTTAAGTACGAAGGTAAGTGTGGAGAAAACACTAAGGAGGCTTTTGCAATCACATGACGACAAAAAATGAAGGGGGCTTGAACTGGAGTCTATAACAGGAGTGGAAAAGAAGAAGGGTGTTTGAAAGACATAGAACTTTCCCCATTGGACAGGAGGGAAGAGAAGGAAAAGGAACTAAAAAGTACCCTGAGGTTTCCAGCCTGGCAGCCTGGGCAGGTGGTGACCTGATACATGGGAGGAGAATTGGTTGGAAGATGCCGACTTCTGTGCAGGTGTGTTCCACTGAAGGTGACTACAGGTGCTCAGATGGATCAGTCCAGTAAGAGGCAGACACATAGAAGCCAATCAAGTGCTTTTCCAAACTCCGTAGCATCTACAGTGCAAGTATATGACCAAGAAGCTACTGATCAGACACTCCTGCAAGATTTAAGAGTTTCATAAAAGTAAAAAGAAGAAAGCTCATAGATTCTGCTCTGACACTAGCAGTGGCACCAGCTCTGTGATACATGTAACTGTGGGGGAGCACTTACTTCCACCCCTCAGGTTTCCTTCCTAATGTGATTGACATCACACTTCTGGCTCCTCTCTGCCCTTTACCACCTCCACCCCAGGTAGGTGGAATGTCTGTCCTGACTAAGGTGTTTGTGAAGGATCAAGTAGGCACCATGGCTGAGTTCCTCACTTCCTCTTAGGAGTGAGTCTGCCCTCGGACTGTTAGTTCTCTAGACGTCTCCTCGGGCAGGCTCTGCTGTCACAGGGGGAGGCCTACCCTGCACACTGACATGGTTGCCAGGTGGGGAAATCTCCCCAACTCTGGGGATTAATTTGCAAGCTCATTTGGCTTTTATGCTAGGCTTAGCATCCCAAGTTAGCTGTTATCAGGTATAAAGATATTTGTTTTCTAATTGCCGCTTCTTTGTCTTACCTGTTCGGAATTCAGATGAGAAAAAAAGATAATATTTATGGGGCCCCTTGAGACTCCATCAGCAGAATCCTGTGCACAGAGTGAGCTGTGGGCTTTTGTACCAGCAGCAGAAGTGTGTCCAGTTCTGAGGGATGATGTATGTATTGATGCATGATTCCACAGCCTTCCTGGAAATTCTGTGAGCTCAAAGATAGTCTTCCGTAAATGTCTCCTGCTTAAATTGGCCATAATTAGTTTTATAATTAAGATCCTCACCAATACACTCTGACTTAGATGATATGATAATATAGAGTTCCAAAAATACAGTCACTGTAGCTAGAAGAGATGAATGATGAGTTGTGTTGGTTCTAGAAAAAGACATGGAGGATTTTAGGGGCAGAAGACAGAGCTAAAGAGTAATGAAGTGTTATGTCTTACGGAGAGAGCACCTTTGGTCTCAAGAAAAGGCTTGCTCTTTCCAAGATTATTTATAAACTCCCCGCTCCATGGTTGGTCTTATTTTGTCCACCGAGTCAATCATCGAGAAGTCCCCTCCCTGTTCCACCCCTCCCTAGATCTCTTCTGAGCACCTGCCTCCCAGGCAGCTCCCAGGCCGGGGCTGTGTCCTCTCCAGGCCCCTCGTACCACGGGGGCTGGAGGCTGGGGCGATGCTCTTCTTACCCTCATCGCGGCTTCTAAACCATCCTCTGTAAAACTCCTTAGGTTTAATATGTCATCAGATAACAGCCTGCCCTACCTGCCCCTACTCACTGCAGTGATTCCTTGTCCCCTGGACACTGCCCTCAATTCCTTGGATTTTCAGCTCCTCTCTTACTGTCCCTTTCTGTAATGCTATTCCTGTCATAATTCAACATACACAGAAATGATCCTTCCAATATGTCCTCAGTTCCTTCATCTTCTTCTCCTACAATTCCCTTGTCCTTTACCCTAACTCACTCCCATGGTCCTTGGAATGCAAGAGAAAGAGGAGAATCTATAGTGATTCCAAGATTGAAGGCTGAGGATTGGAAGAATGGAGTTGGAAGTTTCGGTACTGGGGAAATCTGGGAGAAAAGAACACATGAGCGAGAGAACCAGAAACCCAGTTTTGAACAGATACATTTGGGGTAAGTATTTGACATCTCCGTGGACATGTAGACTATTTGATTATTTACCTCTGGAGTTTTCAGGGAGAGAACTTGGATGAAGAAATGAATTTGGGGCTCATCAGCACCTGGATGGGATTAACAACCATAAGTCCAGCTGAAATCACTCAGAATGAATAGAATAGGAAAGAGAAGGGAACGGATAGAGAAGGGGAGCATCCAAAGGGACCTCGGGAGCAAGTCTTGGGCACCGCCCCATTCGAGAGCTGCTGGAGTCAGCAGAAGAGACTGAAAAGAAGCAGCCAGATGAAAGGACAGGAAATCCAGCATGTTTGTTTTCCTGACAGCCAAGTGACAAGATATTTCAAGAATAAGAGAGTACTGATGATCCATCAAACTCTCGTTAGGTTATTCCATGATAACAAGCAATTCCCAAATCTCAGTGGCTCACACCAACAGAAGCTTATTTCTCTTGCATGTTACTTATTGTAGGTCAGCTGTAGCTCCATTCTACTTGCTGTGTTGGCTTAATTCCAGGATCCAGGGTGAAGGAACAGCCCCCATCTGAAACATGCCATTCTCATGCCCAAGGGAAAAATAACCCACATGCTGTGCTCAGACTCGAAGCTTGACAGACAGGCTACGAGCAGGAAGGAGGCCAGTGTGGCTGGAGCTGAGTGAGGACGATTCTATGAGGCCATCTGGGGAGCGGGGGCTGGCAGGTCGTGCTTTAACAGGATGCTTTTGGCTGCTGTGCTGAGGATGGGCTGTAGTGGAACAGGGACAGAGGGAGGGGCACAAGTGAGCAGTGCTCCCTGGAGCCATCCTGTATTGATACAAATGTGTGTTTTACCATACACCTCTGTGTTTGTGTATAACACATCCACACTGATAAGATCTTGCTCGCTGGCAGATAAGAGCTTGAGAGAGAGAACAGCTCACTCCAGCTTTCTTGCTGTCTTTGCTTCTTTTCTTCTAAAACTCAACCCACATGTGACAATCACTTGCATCTGCTCCTCTTGATACACTATAAAGAGTCTTACTCACTGTATTCTTATTTGATTGCCATCAGTAAGGCGACTGGAAGAAAAACAACATTAAGCTGCTGTGTATTTATCACTCCACGGACACATTCTTCTCTCACAGATTGAGAATCTGGCTTCCTGAATCAAGGTGTGAGATTTAACCAAGACTTTCTCCCCAACTACTAGGTCATCCAACCATCCAAAAAGAGTATTTCCAAAGTTAGAATAACAGCATCTTGTGAAAATAGAAGTTACATAAATCTTTCTCCTTATCTCTAATAGTTTTTGATGGTTACATTTTAGAAAGTTGAAAGGATTTTTTCATTTGTGTTTCTCAACACAAATTTTCAGAATCAGTTCCTTCTGTTTCTGAAATTCAGACGTGTGCTCATCTCATAAACTTAGTGGGTGCTCTTTAAATATTTATTGAGGAATTCATTCATTTCAGGTATAAACTCAGCTGATCACGGTGGAAGGCAGAACCAGTTTTTGAAAATAGCTACAGAGATAACATGCTACAGCAGAAGGGTTATTTTAAACAGGCCCATTTGCTGCAAAAGACAGGATCTGATAAGGTATATTTAGAGCTACTGGGACATGGGAAGCGTCACCTGCAAAGACACTTTCCTTAGGTTTCCCAGAATTTGAATTAGAAGTAAAAAGAGAGGCTGCTTGAAGACATGGTGGAGGATTGAGAATACCCACAGCACAGAAGTCTTCACGGTTGTTTAACCACAGCGCTGTTCTAGCTGTGACAACATATGCTGTTGGGCCCCATTTTCCAACAACTTTTGAAAATTGCAACAGTGTCGTTCTCAAGAGAAAACTCTTCTAACACGGGTTTTCACATTCACAGCAGAAAGGAACTCCCCACAAACACTCTTTCTGGCTACACTTTTTTCTATTTTCTAGTGGAAATTATAACCACAAGTTACCATGTTTTCTTTCCTGTGTTTGAAAACCACATGTGTTTTAGTGAAAACATTTAGGTGAATAATGAAATGAAAGACTTTAAAATATGAGGTTACCTGTCACTGGAAATGGAAATGTCTTACTGCTGCTTCTATGGCCATAAACTCTAGTAAGTTGAAGATATCACGTTTAGTCAATCTTAGATGATTACCAATCATGAGTTATTTATTATCCAGAGTAAAAAATAAGTACAAATATTTGTCATTGTTAGGTTATTTTGTACCTTGTGGATTTTTCAAGTGGAAAGAAACATTATCTAGTTCACTTCATTTTACCGCTGAGGAAACTGAGGCCTGGAGAGATGCTATGATGCTCCTAGTCCACACAGCTTGTCAGTGGTAGAGCCCAGACATGACAGTGATTGTCAGTTTGGAATTCTCAGACTCTGAAGTTCACCGCACGACTCTCCCTCTGTTCTCCATGCAGCAGGTAACACCAGAAAGGTGTGTGTGGTGGGGAGGGGTTCTACCGAGTGCATACTTAGAAACTTCTACAGGTTTTATTTAAACTAATTCTCACCTGGGAGGTAGGCATGTCGAAGTAGAGGAGTGTCGTACGAGGTCATGAGAACCTACTACATGAGCAGGCACTTTAAATGTCAGTGAGAGACATTTATTATAAGGATTTGTTGCTGTCGACGGTGAGGAAGAAGGTCATGGTGTTTCTTTAAGGTTGAGACTGAAAAACTGAATACGTTAACATTTACACTTTTCTCAAAGCATAGCTTGAAAATTCCCTTCATTTCTCTGATTTTCTCAGCAACAGCCGACATATCCCCGGACCATAATGTAAGCGGAGGGCCGACCCATTGTCACACTCACAGGTGTCTGCTAGTGAGAGGCTGGAGATGCGGCAAGGTGGAGAAATCAGTAGGAGCTGGAAGCCCACACCCACTCAGCCAGGTGAGCCTTCCTCCATCCAGCTCACAACCCCACACTGTGCCCTGCTCTGCACCCAGCACGGCTGGCTGTTGGGGGCTGAGCCTCTCAGGTAGCTCCCCCTTGAAAGATTCCTGTTCTAGCACCTGACCCTGGATTTGGCAGTTTCAAAACTCACTTTAGTCTGGGTAATCAGTGCATGATGAAAACCATGTGAGAGACTAGTCTGTTTTCCGTTACAGGGGGTCTGCCTGGCAAGTTGACTAGTCATGTTCCAGTCACCCGGGAGACGAGAGCACAGATTGAAACGGTCTTTGGGGAGCAAATAAAAAATGTGCAAAACAGTAATAAAGCAAAGTGGGTGTTTTCAAAAGGACATTCATATCCAGCTAATAGAGGCTTATCTTTCTGCAGTTAAGCAACATTTTCAGCTCCTCAAGAAGTACCATTAAGTACAATTGATCTATTCAGAAGACAAGCTGACAAATTCTTGTCCCTCAACCCTCCTTTTAAATATTCTGGATCAATCCCCAGATTGACCCAGAATATTTAAATATTCTTTGATCAATCATCAAAACCTTATCTTCAATTACCACAAATTAAAATTTTCCAGATGATTCTTTCTTTTATTTATATTTTATGGCAGTTGCTTGGTGACAGTTTAGTCCCAAATGCATGCTACCCCCGAACAACCACGTTGCTGGAGTGCCGCTATTCCCACTAGTTTCTTGTGTGTTTTTGTTATTGGATTCCATTTAGAAATGGGCATGAACTGCCTTGTGCCCAAGTTCAGATAAGTTCTATTATTAAAATCTTGGTGGCACTTACCCATTGACTGTAATGTGAAACTCAAACTTTTTTTAACTGAACTTTTGCCTTTATAAAACGTATTTATTATTATTATTATTTGCCCTGTACGAGATATGATGCTAGAAAATTAGGGGAGACACAGAAGCAGACAGAGAAGAATAACACAAGCACAAATCTGGGGGACAGAGAGAAAGAGATTACCTTGAACACAAGAGGTCAGGGAAACCTCACAGAGGACATGGAGCCTAGAATCATAGTAGTAAGGGTCAGAAAGGACTGGAGACACCATTTTATCTACCTCCTTCACTCATAAATAAGAAAAAAAATTCAGAAGGTATCAATGATTTGTTTGAGGTCACAGTGTCATTAAGCTGAACTTGTTGGCATACTGAATATCAGAAAGAGAATTAACACACTTGACATATAACCTTCAATCACTAACCTCCATTACTTGGGAAACCAACCCTGTTTCTGGTTACACAGAAAGGGCTTTATAAAGATAATACTGTATTCCATTTTCAGATAATCTTTTTACCAGAGTTGACACAAACAGAGAAGTTCCCAAATCACACACCTGAGAAGCTAGATGGGCTTTTACAAGGTTGACACAGATAAATACCCCTACATCAGATGATAACACATAACAATGAGCCAGCCTCCACCTCCCCAAATGCCATAACTGCTATCCTGACTCCTCATAGCATGAGTTCATCTTACCTGTTTTGGAACTTCGTGTGAATGAAATCACACAGCATGTCCTGCTTTGGACCTGGCTTCTCTCAATCATTATGTTTGTAAGCTTTGCTTATGCTATGTCATGTGGCAGTAGTTCATTCATGTTAATTGCTACATTTGTTCCCACTGATTCAGGTGTTGCAACTTTATTATGCAGTCTACAGTGGATGGGCACTTGGATTGTTTGGGATGACTATGAACCATGCTGCACTGGATGTGTTGTGTCTTTTGGTGCATATGTACACAGTTCTGTCGTTTACGTACCCATAGCAAGCCTGGGTCATTGGTTATGTGTGTGTTCATCTTTAGTAGATACTGCCAATCAGTTTTCCAAAGTTGTACTAATTTGTGTGAGAATTCCACTTTCTCCATACCCTCCCTACAATGTACATAATGGACTCACTATGTTCAGCAAGTTACAAAGTAGAACATGGAATTTTTGGAATTTTCCTTTATAGCTAAAAAATAAAAGGAAGAATTTAAGTTTAGAACCATGGATGAGGTCTTCACTCTATCCAACTGCAATTGCAAGGAAAAGAGAAAGTGTGTCTGTGAAAATTAAGTAAATGAGGAGAGGTTGGGGGAAACACATACTTGTACAAGAGTTTTTGGAAAAATTCTTTGTAGTGCTTTGACACATTAAGGAGTTTGCAATAACCATAACCTTAAGAATCTAGTTTTAAGGACTTTCAGTTCATTTATTGTTTGGTTTCTTTAGCTCAGCTTCTTCCTGTGTTGCCAGGAGAAGTGGAAGCTTGGTAGCAAAGCTGCAATAGCTACAATGTGCTGCACCTTGCTGGGTTTTACCCAGGAGCCTTTTTAAGTTCTTAAATTTTTAAGTCTTTTTAAGTTCCCTTGGCAGGTCAAGTGACATGATAGAGAGGTTTTCAAGGAACAACTTTCATGTCTTTTGCTTGGAAAGAAACTTTCTTAGTGTGATTAAAATTTAATCCACATTTCTGCAGCCCTTCCAAATTTATGTAACACCCAAACTTACTTAATCTGGCAGTTCAGTATCAATTCCTTTAGTCTTGACCAAAAGCCTTTTCCTCCAGTTAAAAACACATGATTCAATTACTAAGCAAGGAGTTGGTGGTTTTATTTCACTGTACAGTGGAAAATGCTTAAAACAAATTACATTTGAAGAAAAGAAAATTTAAGTCTTTCGGCAGAGTTATAAGCATAAATTTAAACAGTATCATTGTTCATCCTTTGAGGTGTTTTTGTGCATGGGGAAGTAAATTTTACTCCTCAGTAAAAAGCAAAGTAGCTAGTCCTATTCAGAGCAACTAGAGTATTATAATCATCTGCCTAAAGATCATATGTAGAATTCTCCCCAAAATAAAACACCAGTAAATCAAGAAAAAAAACAAAGAATTTTTCAAATGGTGCTTTGAACTAAACTATAAACTGATTGATGTAGATAATTTCAGTTTCAGTCTCAAGATATGTGCTCTCAGCCATGACCAGGATAAAATGCCACTATCTTTATATTTTGAGATTGTTTGGTGATTTTAAATTTCTTTTATATACATTTTTATATTTTTCACAATAGCTATGATGAATATTCATTGCTTTATAATCAGGCAACAAGTTAAAGTTGTTTTTTAAATAAAATAATTCCAAAAATTATACAAGATAAATTAATATAAGGAAATATACCAAAATTCTAACTATCTTTGTGTGGCAGAATTACGGCTAATCTTTTTTCTCTTTTTACTTTTGTCTAATTTTGTGTGTATGTGTGAATACATAACTTACCACAGGAAAAATAATAACAATTATTTTTCAAAATCTGCATGTGGAATATGACCCCTATTTTTAGCCTCTCATTGGTGGCTATAGTTCTCTAGACACAGTTCAGCATAGGTTGCTTTGTGATCTTGGATAAGTTACTTACGCTCTCTGGGCCTCAATGTTTTCATCTGTAAGTGGGAATAGGGTTGCTACAAGGGTTAAATAGTATCATATACCATCTGATACAAAGGCTCGATAAAAGGTAGTTATTAATTCAAAGTACAGCATTCTCTTCTTGAGGTTTATAGAGATCAAAGTACTTTAAAGGTTTTATCTACTCAATCTTCCCTACGAAATTGCCAAGACATAATACAAATATCCCCCACTTTTATTAATTTTAAAACAAACACTTGGAGAAAAGGGTTTGTGAAATAATGCATAACATTTGTAACTTATTTAGGAAAACAAACCTATCTTCTGATTTCAGATACCACTTATTTTTGATCTTCCAGCATTGTATCTCCATCAGGATCTTATATGAGGTGTTTGGGTTTTGTTATTGTTAATGTTGCATGGATATACAAATAAAAGCTATTGATATGATTACTTAAATATTACAGATTATTTTGAATCATCGCAGTACACTTTATTTGAGTACTGGGCAATGCAGGTGTTTTGTTTTGTTTTTTAATGAGTAAAATGGAGGTGAAACATGTTCCGTCTGAATGATATGCTGAATCCCAAATATGTATCTTTCCCTCTTTTGTTTCCTGCCTCTGCCTAGACAAAGACGGGGGGGGGGGGGGGAAAAAAG